>NW_016162634.1:20074-41646 GCF_001687245.7 Rhagoletis zephyria
TCCACCAAATCTTCGGCAACCCTTTTAACCACCTGGACGAAGGAGGTCAGCCTACAACTTCATGTCGATGGTGTACAAATTTCGTTGGTGGATAACCCGAAGATTCTCTGAGTAACTTTCGATACTCTGCTCTACTTCTCGGCGCATAGAACCGCAATTGTCAATAAGGTACAGAGCCGCAACAAGGTCCTCACGTCGCTAGCCGGGCCTGAGACCTGGGGCAATGACAAAGAAACGTTGCTGGCAACATACAAGGCAATTGGCCGGCCTGTTCCAAATTACGCAGCGCCTGTGTGGTCGCCGGGGCTAAGGAGAAAGCAATGGACAGCGGATGCCTGTTAATGTCGTCACAATATCATCTACATGACAAACATGACGAACACAACCACCAGGCGTGGACGAGACAGAGCTTCTTCGCTCTGGCTACTGCTGCAGGTTAAATAAACTCATGCCTGAGCAGATTAGATGTAGATGTGCCAAACGAGAGACCGGCATGCGGAAAGACACGCCATGTCTTGAAACATTTGCTCGCATGCATACTGAACCCCACTCAACTAACAGATATGTGCCTAAATGCTCTAGAAACATTTCTGCATCAAAATAAGAAGAAAATGTCGCTTATGTCTTTTTGGCAGTTAATACTCGATACAAACAATGCTAATATGAAACAAAACAGGTTTGTGAAAGCCTTAGGGTAGAATTATACTTAAATAGGTTGCCACCTATCTAAAAAAAGCACTTTAATTAAGGAAGTTAATTATTGTCTATATACGCGAAATTTTATAAAAGCTCACCCGAATAATTCAATTTCCTCATTAAAATTAGCAACGTTGGAAGAGATTAAAAAAAAATGTAGAATGGGGTTGCAAATATCGTTATTAAAATGTTAAAGCTTACTGCAGTACTAACATATTTTCTTGTAAGGCGTTGCCACTTATCCAACAAAAAAACATAATTAATCCGCGAGGTGGCGTAGGAGTAGAGATATTTGAAAAATGCTTATTATTTTTTCGCTCAGGGATATATTTATTATTGATAAATAAAGATTATTTATAAAATTTAAAAGGCTATACAGACGCAACCTACCGAAATTTTGGATCTGAAAATTTTGAGACTTATTCATTTTATTAGGGTGTCGCTATCTCTGCAGAGGATACGTCGGAAATCACGCTGGTATAGCTTTTGAGTTTTTTGAATGATTGATATTCTACTAGAAATAGAAATTACAAAAAATTGGAGGCATTTAAAAAATGCCAGGGGGGGGTTAATCTTCTTGCAGTGAATAAGCGAGAAAGTTCGAAGAGGTGACCGTTTACTTTTGGGCACAAGCCCTCAATTCCATTCCCGGACACCATTAACGAGCAGTCGTCAGCACAAGAGACATTCGGCACTCCCTCTGGTGGTTTAGGGAGCTTTGATATGTCCAAATTAAGACAGATCTCCATAGCATGCGTATACTACAAAGATGTGCGCCAGAAAACTGAAACGATTGCTGGAGTCGATTGTGTGAATTTGAAATTAAATTAAAGGTGACATTAACCCCGATGATTTCACTAAGGCTGAAGCGTGCGAACCATTACCAAACAAAACAATGGTATTAACTTCAGTCGCAGACATTCGCCATTATGCCACACTTTCAATTCTTCGCAACAGTTCCAATTATATTTACGTTCTCTTTCAGAAATTTTTTTTTCACAAGCAATACTGGAAAGTGTGATAAATACCGTCACATTAATTCATATTTCGCTTTATCATTTTTATTTTGACTTTTGTTTTCCTTTGAATTCGCGTATGCGTGCAAGAGACTGAGCTTACCTTATTCTTCGCTTTCCCAAAATCTTATCAATTGTGTGCGCTTTGTGTGGTGTGGGCATTTGTTTTTGTGGAACATAAAAGTGGGTGATGTGGGCGTCATGCGAAGAAAAGCAAATGTCAAGAGCAAATGCAAATTGTATTTTTGTACATAAACAACAAAAAAAAAAACACACTTCGCAAATGCAAAGTAAAGTAAAAGCCAAATCAAAAGTAAAAGTAAAAGCAAAATCAAAATGCAAGTGCCGTTATTACGAGCCTGTCTCGACAAAGGCATTCGCTTTCGCATTCGCATTCGGAATCATTACAAACATACATCCACACATAAAATGCGCCTTCGTGGCTCGTGCATAAGTTTTTCTTTATGCTTTTGGGCCTCTATCGCAGGACAGCTGGTGGAGTCCGTATCATCGACATTTGAAAGTGGCGCAAAGAAAGTGTTTCAGTTGAATTTGTGACTCGATGCCGAGCGAACGTCTAATGCGGAAAAGTCGGGAAAACAAATTTTCACATTGCGGCGCAACGGCTATTGATAACACGACGACGGGTTGGACGCGTTTAAGACGAGTGCGCGAGACGAGTATGTTTGTACATATTTACATATGTGATACGGCGCGACATGTGAATACGCTTAGGCAGTAGGACCCATGCAAAAAAAAAAAACAATGTGAAAGTCGCTTGATTTTAATGCAACGCTAGCGAAATGAATTGAAAATTTAATGTAGCGCAAAAAGACAAAGAGTGTGAAAGTGTGATGGTGATTCGCGAAAGTGAAAGTGTGCGGAAAATGACAGTGGTGTCGGATTGCGGTGTTAGCGAAGGATTCATGTGAAAAGTGTAGAGCGAATTGTGTTTTGTTAGAAATGAAATTAGGTAATTACAAAAAAAAAAAAAACTACTGAATATTAATATGCAAAGACACTATGAAATATTAATACTTTTTGTGGCAAGTATATTGCCAGGGAAACGAAGAAAAAATAAATTGTGCGGTCGATTTTAAGTAAAATATTGCACTAATTAAACTCAATGTATGTAACTAGTAGAAACAGAATCAAAAGTATTTTAAAGCTTGCTTTAGCAAAATATTTTTTTATTCTTAAAAATTAAAAACAAAATAGCCTTAAAAAAATCATCGAATGAGTTTTTGAAAGTCTTAATTTAAACTTTTAAACTTCAGAGTTTAACGCGTATAAATAAATTATGTATATTGAACTTCCACAATCTAAAGAAAAGCTATGTTGTAACAAAATTATCTGAATTAATTTTAGTGACTTTTAGTAAAAGATATAAAAAAAAAATAATTCCTTAGTGCTAATTTCTGTTTTGTGTGTTTAGATGCACACATAAATTTTTATAAATATTGGGTAAGTAAATTCAATACCGTCAATAATTGTATTTATTTCTCGAAGATTAAACCCAATTGATGAGATATTGCCATATAAAGATTTCTCTGAGTGCATTGGCTCACAGCTTATTTCCCGCAGCTTCCATTTATCACTTTAGATAAGAATAAAATGAAAAATAGTCAAAATTAAAAAAGAGAATGAATGAAAATATTTAGTTAAATAACTAAAAGCACAGACAAATTAAAATTGTGCCTGCCGGACGATAGTAATGCGCATTAACGAGCCGCAAGGTTGTGGGTTTGAGTCCCAGTAGAATTTCCTTTTATTTCTTTTTTATTNCTTTACTAAAAGCACAGACAAACTAAAATTGTGCCTGCCGGACGATAGTAATGCGCATTAACGAGCCGCAAGGTTGTGGGTTTGAGTCCCAGTAGAATTTCCTTTTATTTCTTTTTTATTAATTATACCTTTCATGAGCATGAAATGGTATTATANCAGGGAAACGAAGAAAAAATAAATTGTGCGGTCGATTTTAAGTAAAATATTGCACTAATTAAACTCAATGTATGTAACTAGTAGAAACAGAATCAAAAGTATTTTAAAGCTTGCTTTAGCAAAATATTTTTTTATTCTTAAAAATTAAAAACAAAATAGCCTTAAAAAAATCATCGAATGAGTTTTTGAAAGTCTTAATTTAAACTTTTAAACTTCAGAGTTTAACGCGTATAAATAAATTATGTATATTGAACTTCCACAATCTAAAGAAAAGCTATGTTGTAACAAAATTATCTGAATTAATTTTAGTGACTTTTAGTAAAAGATATAAAAAAAAAATAATTCCTTAGTGCTAATTTCTGTTTTGTGTGTTTAGATGCACACATAAATTTTTATAAATATTGGGTAAGTAAATTCAATACCGTCAATAATTGTATTTATTTCTCGAAGATTAAACCCAATTGATGAGATATTGCCATATAAAGATTTCTCTGAGTGCATTGGCTCACAGCTTATTTCCCGCAGCTTCCATTTATCACTTTAGATAAGAATAAAATGAAAAATAGTCAAAATTAAAAAAGAGAATGAATGAAAATATTTAGTTAAATAACTAAAAGCACAGACAAATTAAAATTGTGCCTGCCGGACGATAGTAATGCGCATTAACGAGCCGCAAGGTTGTGGGTTTGAGTCCCAGTAGAATTTCCTTTTATTTCTTTTTTATTAATTATACCTTTCATGAGCATGAAATGGTATTATAACTTTGGTCCGATGTTTGTAAGTACCAGAACAAAAAGAGATAGACCCATGAAAATGTATACTTATATGATCAGAACGTCGAGCTGAGTTGATTTAGCCATGTCCGTCTGTCCGTCTGTCTGTCTGTTTGTATGCAATCTAGTCTCTCAGTTTTCGAGATATCCGGATCAAATTTGGTAGGTGGGTGTATTTTTATAATGTATTAATCATTTGTCGGAACCGGAAGAATCGGGCAACTATAACATATAGCTCCCATACAACTGATTGTTCAGATATGAGATTTTTCGTTATAACTTCTCCATTTATGCAGCTACGAACATGAAATTTTGCAGTACTTGCACCCATTATCAACAGAATACTTACAGTGAAAATTACAAAGATCGGGTCACTATAACCTATAGCTCCCATACAACTGATTGTTCAGATATAAAATTTTTCGTTATAACTCCTCCATTTATATAGCTAGGAACATGAAATTCCGCACTGTTTTCAATAATTATCAACAGAAAACTTACAGTGAAAATTAAAAAGATCGGGTAACTATAACCTATAGCTCCCATACAACTGATTGTTCAGATATGAGATTTTTCGTTATAATTCATCCATTTATGTAGCTAGGACCATGAAATTTCGCGCTGTTTTCACTCATTATCAACAGAAGACTTACAGCGAAAATAACAAAGATCGGGTCACTATAACCTGCAGCCCCCATACAACTGATTGTTCAGATATGAGGTCTTTTATCATAACTCCTCCATTTATGCAGCTAGGAACATGAAATTTCGCACCATTTTCACTCATTATTAACAGAATACTTACAGTGAAAATAACAAGGATCGGATGACTACAACATATATCTTCCATACATCTGATTGTTCAGATATGGGATTTTACTGTAAAACTCCTTTATTTGAACAGCTAAAACCGATAAATTTCGTAAGATATTTTATAAATAATAATACAAAGTCTACTGAGAAAATCGTCAAAATCTATGCTGTATAAGCTTTATCTCCTATAGCACTGATTGTTAAGATACCAGTTTTTGCCATATATCTCCTTTATGTACGAAACTAAACCCAATAAATTGTGTTACCGGTTTACATACCGATCACATAGCGGTGAAAATCACTTAGATTGGTGTCATATAAAGTATATCTTCCATACCTCTGATTGTTTAGATGCGATTTTTTATATAAGTATGTAACTCCTCTATCGATGTATGCAGATGTATTCAAAAGCAGTAATCTGTCAAAGTAAAATTTGCAGATGTTCATGAAAGGTATGAAGCCTTCGGCATAGCCGAAGACAGCGCTGCTCTTACTTGTTTTTTGTATAAGTTCTACATTTTTTTAACGTTGTTTTCAGTTAGTGGTTGACTTTTTTAATAAAATTAAACTCTAAAAATTTAAATTAACTAATAGTAAAATAAAAAATTTTGATATAGAACAAAATAAATGAGAATAAAATAAAATTAAATATAAAAATCAAATAAAATAAAAGAATTAAAAAATAAAATAAATCATAAAAACAAAAAAATGTTAGGCAATCGCTCCAACCGAGAATCGAACTTGTAACCTACAGACTTGTAGCACGCAACTGGCCATTTTTATCAGTGCTGCTTATTACGCATTTGAAAGAGGAAAATGCCTGAGTTAATGCAAATAAAGGCTGTTTATGCAAATAAGCGAGCCCGTTTGTCACCCGTATAAGACAGCAAGCATTTGCAGAAATATCTTCTCACACACGCGAAGGAACGAAATGCAGCTGCATAGCCAAAACTTTGCTCTCAGCTTATTTTAGGCAGGCACTTGCCTACGTTGTGATTATGATACATTCGTAATTCAGAAATGTATTATTCCTGAATTAAATACATATATTACAATGCTTAGGGCTTGTCGAGAGCTTACAGATTTTTGAAAGAAATGGGACGACTGAGTCTAATACCTTTCGTATTTGCTTTTAGAGCCATAGCCAAATTGACAAGTAGTTGCTTTTTTTCAAAAAGCATTGGTTCTGATGTACGGAAATGTATAAAGGAATTAAAAATTATCATTAAGAGAACGGAAGTTTCCGAAACTTTAAAGCTTCACGCTAAAGTAGCCCATAATGTGAATTGTTTGAAAATCAGGTTTAAGGTATATGGTCGGATTAATCTGGTGAATAAATTTACAGAAAATTTCTCAAATTTTGTGACTCATAAGATTAATATTGTTGAAGATCCTGACTTACTTGGTGCGATTAAACAAAGAGTGGTTGAATTCTTTTCCAAGCACTTTTAAGAGTTATTAATGTTGTTGTGTTTAAATTGTCTAATGCAAAAGAATAACATCAAAATTCATAAAAAATAAAGTCGACTTTAACTGCTTTGTAAATAGGAAATTTGCATGAAACTTTACAAAGCTCTTTAAATCTATTTTTTTTTTTTGTTTTTTTTGTGAATTAGGTCATAAGATTCAAAAAATTACAAAACTGAATATTAGAAAATTTGGTCAGTTCATCACAAGAGTGATGATAAGAATTTGCTAATGTTTCCAATTATTGATCCAACATTTTGGATCCGCCATTTAGAATATAACCAATACTTATCTCAAAAAAAGTATCAGCTGTGATTTTGGTGTTACGATTTTCCAACCTCCAAATACTCAGAAATAACTCCATGAATTTTTGTCATTTAAACACCGGACGTAATTTTTCGGTGCTTTGAAAACAGAAAACAGTATGTAAATACTTACATACATAATTTTTCAAAAATTAAACATTTGCCTTAATTTATAATAATTTAACACTCGTCATAGACTTTTCGTAACTTTAAAACTGTCAATAAAAGTTTGGTTATTTAAAAAGGAGACAGAAACTTGCGGTCAATGAAAAACTTGACATAATTTTCGGCAATTTAAAAAAGAGATTTTCGGCCATTTGAAAACTGAAAATAAAATTTTTGGTCATTAAAAACTGGGCTTAAATTTTTGGCCATTTAAAAACTGGCAATACATTTTTAGTCACATAAAACTTTTAGCAAAATTTTGAATCAATTAAAAAAACTACATAATTTTTGGCCATTGAAAAACTGGACATAAATATATATATATACATATATGGTCACTTAGCAGATGAAAATGGTTTTATATCGACTGCTGAGTGGAAGATCGACCTATCTCGGCAGCCAGCACGAAAACGCTCTATCTCAAAAAAGTTTCCAAGAACGCCCTATATCTTAGAAAAAATATCAGTAGCATTAAGGTGATGCGTTTTTTGTCAGAAAAAATTAAAAAAATAACCTGAATAACTAAAAAGAAGTTGAGAATCAAAAATAAAATTGCTTAGAACTAATCATGTCAGCAAGCACATGATTCACAGAGTATTTAAACTAGAATCAGTTGGTTTTCTTATTGTTACAATAAATTTTGTGGGAGTATTGTGAAAATTCTACCACTCGAATATATCATCCTAAGCCTGTAAATTTTAGCACTCCATAAATCATTAAACTTTTGCTATATTTTTCATTATTTCAGTAGAACTATTTAAAAGAAATGCTATTGCCCTATGTAGGTGTCACCCAGGTTCGGTCAAAAAAATTATATTTTTTTTATTTTTGTGGAGGATCAAATTTATCATAGCGGCTAGACTGTAAATATTAGCCACTGTGGAATATTACTTTCTAAAGCCTGTTTCAAACTCGTTGAATATTTCGCGCTTTTCCACCCAGCTAGTCAACCTATTATTTAGGAAACCCATCATGACCTTATAAATGCAACTCGATACACATAAAAAAGTGAAAAAATTAAAATAAAATAAAATGAAAAAAAAACATAAAAATCAAAAAGAAACGAAAACGACGATTTAAAAAGCGACCAATAAAAAAATATATTTTTTTTAATGCCGATTTCGTTTCTACCGAAAAATGCAACCTTCTCTTTGCCGCCTACGCAGAAACATTAAGAAGAGGGCGATGAGAAGGCAATATTTTTTGTAGAAACGAAATCGCCGTAAGTTAAGTAAACAAAAGGGTCTATGTGTAGAAAATAATTAACGCAAACTAAGATTTGAATTGCAAATATTAAGTGAATGTTGTTTTTGCCGATATTTTTCTAATTACGTACTTCAAATTAAAATGTGACATTTAAATGGAGTATGTATCTCATGAAAACCTGTTCTAAAAAGTAGGCTTCTCTACGCTAATGAACTGATAGTAAAAAGTTGCATACATATATGTATATACATACATATGTACATATTTACACTAACTAGTATATTAATATTAATTTATGCTACGCACTACACCTACTGTCATTACCATATGTATATGTATAAGTTATTTCTTCATTTTTATTACGTTTTATTCCATTTTATTGATTGGTTCGATAAAAATTTATTGCTTTTAAATGCTTGATTATGTTGATTCGTTTTTATTTTTAATGACCTTGGTATTTAAATTTATAATTTTTTCAACCAGTTAAGGTAGTAAACCTCTGCTTATGTAATATTTATTCTATTTTAATAAAATATTCTACGGTATATTAAATTGTATGCTAATATAAAATTGAGGAAATCGAATCTGTAATTTTTTAAAGGGCTAGGTATGTGATTTTACAGATATTTTTCAAAAAGCTATAGATATGTATGTATGTACATATCGAGCCCTAACCGCCAAAAGGGCGTAAGCGACAAAAAGTAAAAAAAATTTTCAGTAGGCGTTTTTTATTAACACCGCAATTACTGTGGATACTAAGGTGAAGGTCAACGAAGAAGTTACGTTTGTTGTTAGCTATATAATACAGGTGGTTTTATTTGTCCATCTTTAATTAAAGAGGTGATTTTATCGCTACGCCCTTTTTGCTGTCACAAAAAAGGGCTGCAGCACGCAACTGCGGCGGTTAAGCCAAAAGATATACATATATAAAAAAAAAAATTGTTTATGCATTAAAAAAAACATGTTGATGGCTTTAACTCATTTCTTGTATTCTTGTTATTAAGAAAACCACTTTACATACATACGTTATTGGATAAAATACTATTTCTCTATAAAAACTAATGCCGGTTTCGTTTGTTCCAAAAAATGTTGTTCTTCCATGGTGCAAAATGTGTTTGACGTTACTCTCAATCCTGTAAAAGGGCGTGTTTTGCCTACTTATTCTTATCGGGCTCACGCCGTTCATAATATTTTCATTTTAAGCAACCTTCTGCTTTACAGGGCCATCATCTCTCCTGACAAAGCATCAAAGGGTAGTGGATGAGCCTTTTAAAAAAAATCTTAATCTACCAGAAATATATATATTTTTACCTTTGTTTGTAAATAGTCCATATTTGGAAGAAATATATTACATAGTTGTAAAATCAATAATTTTTGAAGCAAACTTTCTAAATATGAACGAAATCGGACCATAAATACTGGTTTAGCAGACTCGTGCGCCACCTATCGGCAAAACTTTTAGGGCGGTTATTCCATTTTCCGAGCGCTCCAAATTTAACTCTCTCTGGGTTAGCTTACATTTAAATTGGATTGTCTAGTACGAGAATTTCAAAATATTTGTTCGCATTTTATCCGAATTCAGTTAGAACGTATTCAACAGTTATAAATTTAATTTAGTTATGAAGAAATAATAGCCAAATGTATGATATCAAACAAGCACCACTGCTGTATATACATACATATGTATGTATGTATGTGCATGTGTATAATTAATGAGAATTGCTTATAAAATATTTATTTGATTTTAATACGATTTAATTTCTGCACTGCTGCCAAATGTTCATAAAAAAACAATTTATTTTATCACTTCAAAGCAAAAGTCGCATCATTTGATTTAGCAGATGAAGCTTAAAAATTTTGAATGTGAATGCGTTTTCAACACATAATCGCATCGTATTGGTTGAAATTTTTTGACAGCAAAATTTAACAATAAATATTTGAAGCACACTTGGCATTTTAAAAGCAAAAAGTACAACAAAAGTGGTGCCATATGTGGGGATGCATGCAAGCCAAGCCAAGCAATTACTTAAGTGCGGAAAATACATATGTATGTGTGGGGGCCGTTTGTTTCGTCTGCATTTATTTTAGCACCCACAGCAAAATTTAAATAAAGAGGGGGTGTTCAAAATTTTGCTAAACCATTTTAATTCAATTTGACTTTTTTCCTATAAATGTATGTAAATGCACAAAAGCTCCCAACAATGCAATTAAGGCTAAAATTGCTTTTAGTTAGTTAAAGTCGTGCATGATTTTGCGAGCACAATAACCTTGCTGGTGGTGCATAGAAATAAGCCAAATTATTTTTAGCGCAACATGAGTGAAAGGACAAGCCACAAGAAATATTTATAGACACTCCGCCATGTTAAGGTAAAAGGAAATTAGTAGAAAATTTGTAATGGATTTTAAATGTGGATAAAAAAGCAAAAAATAGCAATGAAAATAAATAAAATAAAATTAACCAAAAACAAAGTAAAACAAAAATTACAAAAGAAAATGAATACAATGCAATCAATTCTTTTTTTTTATTCAAATGTGATGCTGCATTACCTTTAGTACCCCAGTAGCTAGTACTAAATTTGATAGCCTTTTGTTAGCAGTAACTCTTAAAGTGCTGGCTGTTGTGGGAAAATGCACAAAATATAACCCGTAATTGATTACCTTGTGTTGCCTTTTTATGCCCAATGGTAACAACATTTACGTCTAAATATACGGGCATACACAAATACATATGTATGTGCATATGTGTGTATGCACATGCGTGCCTCTATAATCGTGACTGTGAAATGCTTGCGCACTTGTAAGTGCGATACCAACAAAACGGCAGTCAATTAAATTATTTTTAAGCCCACATAATAAAATTGAGCAAAGAATTAATTTAAAATGCAAATTGTGTAGACCGAAAAGGAAAACGTTCTTTGCCATAAAAATAACAAAGGAAAATAAATGAGTGCAGAACTTTAAGGTTGGGGTAACATTTATACATTTATACCCAATGCATATGTGCATAAAATTGTGATTGGATTGCTAAGCGCATGAAGAATAATAATACAATATGCTGATTTATGAGTTCGTTAAAGCATAATGGCCGTATTCATAAAAATAAAGAAGACTTTACATGATTTCTAAATTGAAAATTTTTATGCCACATTATAAATATCTTAAAAACAATTTTATTTTTTATTCCTTATAAATAAGGCATAAAGTTGTAATGCAACCACATTAAAAGTATAAAAGAGTAAAAGGTTGGAGCAGCAAAGTTATTTCAATGGGAAGTTTCTTTTTGACTCGAAAAGTTCGGTTATGTACATTAGACAGTGCCAAAGAAAATGAATGTTTTTTTTTCGTTCGGTTCCATATGAAGATTTCGTTGTCGGTCACCAAAAAAAAAAAATGTTTGGCAAAATTTCATCCTTCTACAAAAAACAACTTTTTCTTAACGAACTCCTTAATATAAAGAATAAAAAAAATCGCCATGTAGCCCATTCAATTATAGTTTTATAAGTGCTAGTTTGAAGTAGCTACATAGGTCTTACCTTTGATTTTTAGCAATTTGTTTTTGTCAGCGGTGTCAGTCATTTACTTCCATACAAAGTATGTACGACGACCTCAAAAAAAAAAAAAAAATTGCCAAAAATCAACTGTGAGTCCCAGCTCACTTCTTATGCTAGAATTGAATAAGCTGCAAGTTTTTTTTTTTTTTTAATTGTTGTATTTAATTTTTTATAATAAAAAAAGGAGCGGAAAAATTTCTGTTTGTTTAAATTCTTATTTTTGCGAGCGCTATCTGAAAAATTAAGATAGAGACCGAAAGAAAAAAATAGTCATTTTATTTGACACAGTCTAATGTACATTAAGGAGCCTAACCAAAAAAAAAAACAAAATGCGATTTTCCACCGGAATTATAAAAGTGATTATATTTTAGGGCTTCCGCCAAAATATTTCGGAAAAATATTAAGGTTTCGGTGAGCTCAACCGATTTGAAAATACCTTCAAAAATCTCACTATTTTGATTTTGATGATACAAATTTTATTGATAAAAGTTTCATTTTTGAGGTACTTTCAAATCGATCAATCTCACGTAAATGGTGAGAAGTTTTTAAATATAATACAATTTATAATTCCTATGTAAAAACAGTACCGATGTTTTTTTTGTATGGCGAGAGATTCACCCTAATATACGCATGTTTATGCAAAAAAAGGAATGCATGTTTTGCCAGTTTCGCCACCGTTTCTTAGAGCTATTTATATTGTATGTTTTGAAAATCATCTAGAGAACTAGCCTTACTCACTATCAAGTAGGATATTCCCAATGCAAATCTCCCTCCAAATGATGGTGTTCGCCTGCAGCTTTCCGACATTAAGAAGTATTTCGACCTGAAACTGAGGAGAGAGTGGAAGGCATGGCTGATGGTGAGACGAGTAAGGGTGTCCCTAAAATGTTTTCGAAAGGGCAGGGAGCGGATGAGAGAGCCATTGACCTCCTGTAGTTAACTTTTAGGCAAATGGGCTTTAGGTGAGCTCAACGAACGTTCGGTGCAAATTGCGGCATATGCCACGGCAAGGTTGTTATTCTGCCACAAAAAGAATAGGATAATACCAAAAAAGCTTCGTATGCTTTCCAAACCACAGCTATCATTATCATTGATGGTTCTGACTGGCCGCGGAGATGGAATCGCTGAAGCTATGTAGCCCTATAACTTATCCTGATGGATATGTATTAACTCGCGGTTGCCTCGCGGCGTTCCATCGCTTCAGTAGTGGCTTCTGCTAAAAGTCGCGGAGCAACCCAAAGGACAACCTCTAATATGATGAACTATATACGCACAATATTAGGCAGGGTACAAAGGTCAGCCTGCGTTGCGATTACTGCGGCGATCAGATCATGTCCAACGGACGCCTTGAATGTCATTTGTCATCTGCCACCAATTGATCTCTTTATTAAGGAAAGTGCTTTACACAGTGTCCTGAGTTTAATGTAGCTTTGACTGTGGAAGGAACGTAAAGGCATGGACGTATCCGGTACTCTTTCAACGACCCAAGCATTCGCGAAAAATCTGAAAACATCTGTCCTTCGTTTCTCTTCAAGAAAAACTTCGGCACGAAGAAAGAAGTGGAACTAGCCTATTTTAACTGAACGCTTCGAAGTATCCATTTTAACGGATGGTTCAAAAAAGGATTGTGGGGTAGGGGCGGGAATATTTTCAACCGACATCCAAATCGAAAAGTTTACTCGATTACCAAATTTGGCCCATGTTCCTCAGACAGAGGTATTTGCCATCAAAGGGGCGTGCAAAATAATTTTAGCCTTGAAGCTAGCGATAACCAGCATTGCAAAGCACTTGGCTCTGTAAGCATAACCTCCAACTTAATAAAATAGCGCATAGAGAACGTTATGGCTTTAGCTGACAGGCATGTCATTGCACTGATCTGGGTGCCGAGGCATAGCAGAATTCTTGGAAGCGAGATGGCTGACGAGGTAGTCGGGAATGGGTCTGCTCTGGATTTCTCAGAGGCATAGGAGGTTCTTGTGCCTCTGAGCCATATCAAGGGCCACATCTCTCAGCACTGGAAAAAGGTAATAGTAATATTTGATGGAAAGACCTACAATTCTTTAATCTCTGCTGGAGCCTGTGGCCCACCTATTGCGAAACACGTATCTACCTCGACTAACTGCCGTTTACAGAGGGCACTGGGCCTTTGGAATCCATGCTGTGCGACTAGGACTGGAACAGAAAACTTCTTGTCGTAGCCACAATTCACCAGATGCAGAAGAAACGGTGGAGTATCTGCTCTGCGATTTCCCAGCACTATGTAGGACTAGAGTCAGGCTTCTAGGCAAACCCTGCCTCTGCGATTTAACAGATATAAGAGATATTAACCCAGTGCAACTTCTTAAGTTCTTAAACTCCACTTGCGGCATTTGAGATAGATTACCGACTTCTGCTGCTTTCTTTTCGTGCTTTGTTTTCAGATTAAATTGCGTGTAAGCTCAACACTTCAACCAACTAGTGATGTGCCGAGTCGAGTCGACTCGAGTTCTGACTCGAGTATTTTAGAAGTACTCACGTACTCGAGTAAGCAAATTATAGTATTCGCATACACAGACTCGAGTACGGGTCTCGAGTACTTATAATTATCAAACACCGAATNTTCTTTTTTTAATGAGTACCAAAATACTCGAGTACCAAAAATAGCCGACTCGGCACATCACTACAACCAACCAACTAACCAAACCTCATGAGCAAACTTCTAATATGGGTCATCAAATCCTTTCGCTAACCCGACTTCTTATTCTTTCGATATATATGTCGACCAAACAACCGAATTCACGCTCAAACTTTGGGTATAAAACTGCCCCCATAAAGGCGTTACGTACGTGTGCCATTATCTGCATGCATTCCTACATTTTTAAGACAGCTACGCACTTTTTGCTTTTCCATAAGCCATTAGTATAAGGGTACAGGGCATGCGACCGCGCTGGCTTGCTTCTGCTCGAATTGATTACACTGTGGAACACAAAAAAGAACATAGAGTTCGCATATATTAGGTTTGACAGCCAGCTGTTGGCCATACGAACAATGACCCATACTCAGATTTACTAAATCAATTCGTGTTCTCGAGAAAAAAGATTTTCATGATCCAAAAATCTGAGACTAGCGGCCAAATTTTTTTTTTCTCCAAATTTTGATAAAACATCGTTTTTTGGCCTATATTTGCTGGTATGCCATTTTCAATAAATATAGACCAATAAACGCTAAATTTACAAAATTTGGAAAAAAAAATTTGGCTCATGAAATTTTTTTTCTCGAGAACACGAATTGATCTTTTAAATCTGAGTATGAGGCATTGTTCGTAAGGCCAACAGCTATCAAATCTGTTATATGTGCACTCTAAATTTTTTTTGTGTTCCACAGTGTTAGATACAATACAAGTGATCCCAGAGATGCGCGTACGCAGCACCAACAAAACGGAACCCAAAAAGTTTGCGAAAATAACACAAAAAAAAAAGTGAACGCCCGCAAGTTTTTAGATTCGCTTTCGGTAAGTTGCAAATACTCGCAAATAATAAAAAAATAATTTTTGTTTAAATTTCACTTTACTTGAAATTTGCTACAAAAAGCAGCTTGTGCTCGTTTAGAAGGTAAATTTTTAGTTTAAAATGTACCCTTTACATACATACATATAAAATATATATACATACATAATATTAAACTTTGCGATGAAGTTTTTATTTTTTTGTTGCTTTCGTATTCTGCTTTTAATGGCGGCAAATTGTTGGTATTTTACAAACAATGCATTTTAAGCTGGTTGAATATTATTTAGGGAATATTTTTACTATGTATATTCGACTAATTGGTTTGCTTGAAAATTAAAGAGTAAAAGAAGAGTAGGAAAAAAGAAATTTAAGAAGAAGAATAGAGGCACTCCTCTGTTATTAAAGTGTTGTTGTGTTTAACATAAATTTGCCAAAATTAATCTTCATCAAATGTATTCTCTACTTAAGCGAACGTCCTTCGCTGTCGCCATTTCCTTTTTACTGACAGTCAAATATTTGCTGTAGTAGTGCACATTTATGTATGTACATTAGGGTGCCTCGCAAAAAAAAAAAAATAAATGTTGCGGGTTTTCCAGCGGAATTAAAAATTGGATTATATTTTAAGACTTCCGCCAAAATATTTCGAAAAAATATTATGATTTACGTGAGTTGAACCGATTTGAAAATATCGCGAAAAATCTCAATACCTATTTTGAGGCCGTTGACAAAACTTTTAAAATTTTTTATGCAAACCTAAGTTAAGTGCTGAAGTGATTTTTGTGGAAAAATATTTTTTAAAACAATTATTTTTTTAAACTCGATTTTTGGAGTTATTTTCAATTTGGTCTAGCCCACATAAATTTTAATGTTTTTTAGAAATATTTTGGCGGCAGTTTCAAATCATAATAAAATTTATAATTCCGACGGAAAAACAGTCCTTTCTTGTGTATTAAGGCGAGTGAAGCACCCTAATGTATCTAGATACATATGTACATACATATATGTATATACTCCTGTACATACTGATATACATATGTGTGCATGTGATACTTCATTTGTGTATTTATGTAACTATAAATACTTATGTACATATGCACATTAGGGTGGTGTAAAAGGAGTAAAGTCGGAATTTTAATGCTCTCACCCCTTAGGATTTTCTATATCGAAAAAAGTATACCCCTATTTATTTTTTTTTAAATCAAAAAATATTTATAGGTTGCTCAAAGCGCTCAAAGTTTTCCAAACAACAACTTCGTAGAAATGGTACAGAATTCTTGAAAATCAATATTTTTCGATCGGAAAACTCAGGTTATCTTCAGAAAACTTTCATTGTTTATTTAACTATTTTTTAATACTAACAAATTTTCATTGGTCCCCCCATTGCATTTTTCGGGATTTAAGGCGTTTTTTGGCTGACCTATAAATTATAGTTAAGTACTGTAAAAAAATGGTTAAATAAACGATTGGGTGTGATTTTATGGGGAATCTCCTGCAGAGAAACAGAGTTTTCCGATCAAAAAATATTGATTTTTAAGAATTCTATACAGTTCTACGAGAAGTATTTTTTCACATATAAAATACATGGACAACTTTGAGCGCTTTGAGCGACCCCTAAAAATTTTTTGATTTCAAAATAAAAAATTAGGGTATATTCCTTTCGGTATAGAATAATCCTAGGGGGCGAGAGTGTAAAAATTACGACTTTACTTTTTCACTCGCACTTAGGACCACCCTAATATACATACATTCATATGAACAAAATTCTCCACTTAAGTTTTGCAATTTACGCAAAGAACTCTTTAGCTAATCCATTTTGCCGACAGCTTAAGTTAAAGTGTTTATATGAAACTAAGTAGATGTGCACATATGCATTTTTATATGTACATACATACATACTTTCTTATATAGTTTGTAAGTAAATACATTTTTATAAGAAATACATATACATATGTATGTACCTACACATGTATGTATGAATGTATGTATAGATATGAACCACTATGTAGTAAAATTGCTACTTCTCTGCAAGTACACCACGCAACACTGCTGTGCGAATACGGGTGTCATTGAACCATATTAACCTGCACATTTATCGATAACTTTTAAGTTTTATTTATCGACGTTTTTATCCATAAGTGTATCGAAAGATTCACCGATAAATCTCTTGATCTATTTACCGATAAATCTATTGATCGATTCATCGATAAATCTATCGATCAATTTATCGATAAATCCATGATCGTTTTATCGATATGTTTTTCGAAACTATTATATCGATATTAATATCAGTGCAACTCGTTGTTGTATTTATCGATAAATTTTTAAATTTAGATGCATGTTTTACACCTGATGTAAGTATTTACCAAAATTTTTGTCTACACTTTTATCAATAGCAGCGTCCAATGCCCGTAAAACAAGAGACTGTACATAAAATGAAGAATTCAGGCAGGTTCTGCAATTCACTTCCGAGCGAATTTCAACCAAAGCCACTTTGAATTCATATGGAAATTGATTTTGTCGAATAAACAAGCACGAACTTATTTACAAACATATAAAAAGTTGCAACATCTGTTCCTTGCCAACGACTTTTGTTTTTTATTATTTGGAACTAGAACAAAAGAAGACAATTCTTGGTGAAATATTTTATGAATAAATTTTTTCTTAAAAGAGATAAATTTTTCCTAAGCTTTCCAATGCATTATATGTGTAAGAAAACATTCTTCGATCAACATACACTTTTGCTATGCAATGGGGTTTTTTATATTTTCAGTTTCTACATTTTTATTTGGAGTTTAGGTTTCTCAGAGGTTGTGTGTGATTAACTTATTACTTAAAAATTAAATTTAACTCAGTTCATACTTAATGCCTTCATAGCCAAAAGGCTCCATACAGGTAGGTACCGATCTTTAGCATCGATATTTTTCGCCTATCGATACTTTCTTTAGATACTATTCCCAAAAATAAAACTAAATATTGATGATTGGTCAAGAGTTAATAAAAAAGTTGAAAACTTTAAAATTTGTTGCACATCCAAAATTTGTTGTAGGGTGTTGTTTTGTTTTTTTATGAAAACGGTAGAGCTTTAAGCGTCGCCAGTTTTCCTTCAATGCTAACAGTTAAGTTGGTTTATTTTTCCTGTTTTTAGTTTTATTCTGATTTATTTAATACATACAATTTCAGAATTCACAACAACTTTGTCGTCTATGTAACCAGCCACAGTCCTTAAGAAAATTAAAATCTCCTCTGCTTCAAATAATTTTCAGCTAATGTGTACACAGGCGTCCTTCTGTATTCATTCATTTGAATAATATGCGTATTGCGTTTGGAGCCAACCGAATTGAACGAAAATTTATCAAAAACTAATTGAAACATTCTTAAAATTACAATTTTTTTTTTTCTGCTTTCACTTTGCCATCCTTTGACACTCCCTGTACTAGCTCCACCGAATTGCAAGCGTAGCCTCGTTTAATGCAGATATACTATGTAGTTTGTCGTCTGCTTTTGATATTTACCTTAGAACCTGGTTGCTCTGAATGCAACAGAAGTGGGCAACATCCAGTTTTACCGCCTTAGAAAAATGCACCTCCTCATCCACGGAGAATGCGGAATATTATCTCCCTGAGAGTTTGGGTAAAACATCCCACTCGGAGACGCGTACAATAGGCACCACTTGTCTCTGCGTATTTTCCTGCTGAGGAGAAAATGAATGACTCCGATGTAGAGAAAAGGGAGCTTTCGACGAGTAAATACTACCAGCAGAGTGGTCTGCTTGGTAAAGTAATTAAACAAACATATAGCGTGAGTATTTCTTTGAGTTATGGTGTTTTCGTTTCTACAAAAAAAAAACAACTTGTTTGATTGCCCTTTTCTCTTTTCGTGTTCGATTCTAAAATAAAGGCAAACGATGAGAAATTTTTTTGTCGAGTTATGTGTGTTATTTGTGATAAACAATGGCTTATGGCGAGACGCCTAACATTTTGGTTGTTGTATAACTTTTGGAAAAAAAAATTGTTGTTGTTTTTTTTTGCGTTTACAAACGCAAATATAGGACCTCCTCTGCAAGAAAATCGAGCAAAAGTAGTTTTTCGCCAATTGAAATAGTGTGGAATGCCTCTTATAGGGTATTGGCGATCCTTGTGTTTGCTTGTGTGAGTAAAATTTTTAGTACTTGTTCATGAAAATCGCTGTAATATAAAAAGTAGTATATGAAAGTGTCAAATTGAATTTTCTCGGAGGGTTCAAGATGGCGCTTAGAGCAAGAGGAACGCGAATGTACAATGCCTTTTTTATTGCATCATGATGTAAAAGTATTTTTATAGATATTTTTGATTGAGCAAAAAAATTCAATAGCTGCTGTCATTGGAAGCTAAGTATTACATATTTTATGTATTCTGACGTAGTTGAGTTTGAAAGAGATTTTTATTTTATGACTGACTACAAAAACGTGCTATAAATAAATAAATACATGCATACATACATATGTATGCTTAGAGTAAAAATTTGCTAAGACCAATTCTTATGAAAACACATATTTTGTTGTATGAGGCAAGAAAAAAATGCACCATTTCGAAAAAGAATTAAGATATTTGTTTTATTCAATTAAAGGCAATTGTTCTAAGTTCGAAAGAGGCACTGAAAATCCGATAAGGCCAAAATGATACAAAATCTTTTAATGAAGATTGCATTCCGCTGATTTGTATGGAGTTTTGCTTTGTTTTAAATACGAAAAATGTTTCATTCAANGAAACAGGCAAGAAAAAAAAGCACCATCTCGAAAAAGAATTAAGATATTTGTTTTATTCAATTAAAGGCAATTTTTCTAAGTCCGAAAGAGGCACCGAAAATCCGATAAGCCCAAAATGATACGAAATCTTTTAATGAAGATTGCATTCCTCTGATTCGTGGGAGTTTTGCTTTGTCTTAAACACGCGAAATATTTTATTAAAAAAAAATTGCTATAACAGGTTTTTCCCTTTCCTATAAAATTTGTAAAAATGGACTTAGCAACTTTTATCTCCAAGCTAGCGATATGCTGCTTTCGCTTTATACACACTTGCTTGCATTAATATACATATGTACGAGTGTATATTTATATGTATATTTATGAAAAAATGTATTAATCTAATCATAATTCTGAGTGTGTTTGAAATTTATGTATACTAGCGCATGCTGCTCTGCCAACAGCTGTGTCATGTCAATCCATTTGACGTTTACAATCCGAAATTTGACGGTTGGTGTTATCTTGTTTATATGTGGATTTATATTTGTATATAAATGTAAATCCATACACATACATACATACATAATACATCAATACATATTAACACACGTAGATAGATGTTTTATAAATCAATTTTGCCATACTCCTTGAAATCAATAAATAATTAAATTTTGAAAATACATATTTGTTTCTAGAAATTAAATAGTTAAAGTTCACTAAGTTTGAAAAGCAAATCTGTTGATTTATTATGAAGTTTTAGCAAAGTTCATTGCGCTTGAATCACCTCTAAAATACCTAACAGATTGCGTAGAAGTTCGCTTAACTGCGAATCATCTGCTGTCTATGTTGTTGTTTTTGTTTTTTGTTATGAGCATTTAGGAAGCTTTTAAATGCTTAAATTATTCATGCTTAATTAAACTAAAACTCAGCTATCGTGTATTTTTATTGCTTAACACAGCTTCCGTCAATAGTTAGTTAGCTTTGGAAATTACTACGCGTTTCAGCTGATCCATTTTAAACTAGATTTGATCATATAAATAGATCGCCACCAAGCCGTTAGAGCATTATCAAATTTTAATCGTTGACGTGTTAAGAGCACGAAAATGGTGCGTAATTAAAAAAAAAATATAAAATTTATTAAAAAAAAAAATACAAAAATTTGGATAAAAAATTTATAATTTTTTTTTTATAGAAACTCTTCGTGGCTGTTTCCTTTGCCTTACTGGCCTGCGTCGTGGCTGACGTCTCTCATCTAGCACACAGTGGTTATGATTATCCCGCTCCCGCACCGGCATATGAGGAAGTAAAATCTGAACCGATAGCACCACAAAATACTTATATTCCTCCAGCGCCACCAGCTCCAGTGCTCGACATACGTTCGGAACCAAGTGCTCGTATTTATAGGTGCTGGTGGTGGTGGCGGTGGTGGTGCGG
>NW_016162635.1:0-41637 GCF_001687245.7 Rhagoletis zephyria
CCATTTCACAGCAGAAAATTACTTCTGCGGGTGCACAACCCGCCAAGCCGCAAAACCCCAAGACCTATGTATGTATGTATATATGCATGTAAGTGACCTATTGGCTTTATGGGTGTGCACACGTAACACATTTACATTCGTACATACATACGCAGATATATGCACTACAACAAACCGCAGCCTATCCTGCAAACGCTCGCAAACATCTTTACTTATTCATGCCCCATAAGTACTTTGTGCAGCCACGTACTAGTGTCGAACTGGTTCTCTTTTGCATGCTAACCACTGGCAAATTTAGTGGCGTTTTCGTTTCTATCGAAAAAGGCTACCTTCTCTTTGCACTCTACGCACAAATACTAAGAAAAGGGCAATGAGAAGGCAATACTTTTTGTAGAAACGAAAATTACATTGCGTTGTCCTACGAAGTGTGGATTGCCTCCCACAAAAAGTAACAAGTAAAAGTAAACAAAAAAATAATATGATTTTTGAAACCTAGTCTTTTTGGGTTTTCCAAGGTAGTGATTTTAAATTATTTCCAAAGAAATGTGTTTTAATTTTATAATCAAATGTGTTAGAAATTTAATTCAAACTGATCATTTGAAAACGCCTACCTTTGGCTGTAACTG
Source organism: Rhagoletis zephyria (assembly GCF_001687245.7). Lineage (NCBI taxonomy): Eukaryota > Metazoa > Arthropoda > Insecta > Diptera > Tephritidae > Rhagoletis > Rhagoletis zephyria. The sequence continues at coordinate 627 of NW_016162635.1, forward strand.
GGGGTGCAGAGGTGCTTGCTGTTATTGGTTAGATTCTAGCAGGCCCCAGGCTCGAATGCCGTCAGACGCAATATGCTCAGATGTTTATACAACATTTTTGTTTTGTGTTTCCAAACTATGGAAAAGCATCTGTGAAGTGCAGAACGGAAGCGTATTCGAACGAAAAAACCGCCTAACAAATATCTAATTAAAGTAAACAAAATATGGTCTGGTGCCTCCGCTGCATCCCTTTTTCCACAGTTCCGATCCAATTCTAAATTCTACAGACGAGATTTAGTTCGTTCTTAAACCCTTTTCCGATAGTTCCGAGCCAATTCTAAACTCATCACCTTAGACATAGATTTCTAATGGAAACTTTTTGATTTGCTCGGTACTTATCATATTTTCTGTGACTATTTTGGACTTAAAGCTCAGTTGGTCTAAACCTTAATTTAGGTAACTTAACTTAATTTGTTTTTTTTTTTTTTTGCTATTTTGGCCTTATAACAATTATATACAACAATTTTATTCATGGAAAAAGAACCACAATTTACACATGGTAGAAGTTGTACCTACTAAATATTTCGGAGATAACCACATCTTCTCATCAGACCTCTTCATCACGGTAAACCATGTGAGAACTGTTAGTTTTTTCCACAAATATTTTTCATTGAAAATGGCCTCAAGCTCAATAAAATTGTTGTATATGTATAACTTAACTTAATATTTTGGCGAACCGGTTAGCAGTAGTTGGTTAAAACTTAAATTACCGTAATAAAGTTAAGAACCTGTAGATTTTAGATTCTTAAGTTACGGCTTTACGAAAATTAGGAGCGGTGAGAGAATTAGGATTGCCAGATTTTCGTTTTTGTATTTCTTTAAAAAGAATGAGCGCAAACATTCTTGATTAGAAATAAAATAGGTAGCTCGATATTTTAGAAAACGATGTTATTGCTCCTTGCATCAAAATATATATATATATATTTTTTTAAAGTCGACTTAGTAACTTTTCACTCCTAGCTAGCGTTATGGAGTTTAAAAACGTAAAATAAAATAGTAAAAGTACCACATTTGAAGTGATGGAGGGGGGAGCCTAGTTAGTTACTATCGGGCTGATTCATGTTTGACGATAAAAATGTAGTACCCAAATGGAAATTTGATTTTCCCTGCAGGGTACATACGTACATATGCATGTGTATTTGTGGCTGAGCGAGTGTGTGAGTGAAAAATAATCGCCACTGTGGCGAGAATGAATTAAAAATCAATGAAATTTCGAAAAAAAAAACTAAAACGATGCTGACAAAACTTTAATTAACTGACAAATGCGAAAAGGGATTAAAGAGAGTTGGAAAAAACCAGACACTCGCCGAAGTGACACAAGTTTATGGATTTTGCATATATGTACATACTATGTATATATATATTCTTATACATATTTTCACTCTTCATTTGTATACCCGAACGTACTTGTGCCCAAGTTTGTTTGTAAAAAAAACTAAAGGAATCGATATATGTACATCGATATCTACATATCGTTGCCTTAATATAGAAAGGCCCTATCTCACATCGTCGCTGAAATGCACAAAGCCGTAACTAACTAAAATCTTTTATTGCATAAAACGATGTGAGGCCACATAATTCGATCAAATGCATCATAATCAATTAAAACGTAAATTTTCGATTTTTAGTTAGTTACGACTTTTTGTAAATCAGCGACGATGCCAGATAGGGCCTTTCTATATTAAGGTAACGATATGTATATAACAAAATGCTCCGAATAAAGAGAGAATTCGATTTGGACATGTCCGTCCGTCCTTGTACACGATAACTCGAGCAAAAATGTAGATATCTCAACGAAATTTCGTAAATAGGTTACCCTTTGTACGAAATGGATTGGTATTGAAAATGGGCGAAGTCGGACTTTAACCGCGTCCATCTTCCATATAAAGGTATGTATTTTTAGAAAATGCGAAACCTGCGATATTTTCTTTAATACTGGATTCGAATTGTTAAAAATTAGTATGTGAAGTAGAATTCTCGCACTTATAATGAAATACTGTATCTTAGTAGCCGCATCACCAATTCTCATCAAACTCGGTACAAATCAAACGAGCAATAACCACGCCCACAAAAATGGCGATAAACCAACAACTGAAGCAAGTTCACTCAAAATCGAAGTTTATAATAATCTTTTGGCCGAAATTGGGATTATTAGAAATGCAGTAATGGGTGTCGCGCCGCCCAATTTTGATCACAAATGTGTATCTCGGTAACCGATCTATCAATTTCTATCAAATCGGGTACACATTACACTGTACAGCACTTGGCTGGGCGGTGGGCCGAAGTCGAGATATGGGCCTTCGAAGTTCGAAATTGGACCTTTGGTAAAAAATTAATTTTTGAATTCTAGTAGAATAAAGTGCAAGTATTAAATAGATAAAAATTACCGTTGATTTCTTAGATTATTTTCCCCAATTTACTTCCATATAACGCATAAACACAATTTATTTTTATGTGGACGAAAAGGGTAATATCTTCGACAAAAAAAAATCTAAAAAATTAACGATAATTTTCACCCATTTTATACTTGTACTATATTCTACTCCAACTCAATGGGCTGCAAAACTGCATGCTCAGAATCTTTCAAGGAACTAGAAAATCTCGAATTTATTAAGAAAGTTTGTGGAATTTTAAAAATTATTGCAAAAGTTTGAAACTTGGCTGTAGGTACAAGGGGTTTAATTTAAAATGAGATAACAAAAAAAAAAATTAAAAATAATTTGTTGAAACTTGTCCAAATGTGGTGCGGCTATAATTTGTTCGGCCATTGTATGTATGTACATATGTATGTTCCTGCCGCTTAATTTAAATTCAATAAAAATTTGCGCTCACATTTGTTTTTCCATCAATGTGAGTGTATGTATGTGTCCTTTCGAATTATTTTCCGATATGTACATACATACACTTCATACATACATACTCTACATACATGTTTTTGTATTGGCTTTATTTACAAATTCTCGTTGTTATTTAATCCTTTTGTGGCATGCGACATATCTATGTACGCCATGCGGTTATTGAGCATCACTTCAAAGTGGTTGAAGCGAAGAGTGGAGTGAATCGAATCGAAATGGTGAAAAGAAAAAATTGAAAAACGAAAAGTAGTTGTGAAAAATTGCGATCACGTTCGAGCCAATCAAGCCCAACTCAATACTGAAGTGCAAGCGAATGTTTTTTTTCTACCCAACATTGCAATATGAACTCGACTATTTATATACTATTGAAGTACACACACACACACACACACACATACCTACATAGAATAATATGAGCATATCAATTTTCTACCAAACGACTTGACTGTAGAAATATTCGTAGTCTATTTCTTTCTCATACATAAATCTGTTTGCTTGCATAAATAAGTATTTACATATCTCTTCACGTGTTTTCTACAGGCAAAGTGCAAAAAAAAAAAATTAAAANTCGCAAAGAAAATTACTGGGCAGGTGTTAGGGGTTGACACGACAAATAAATGGGTTGAATGGCGTGCAATTTCTCAATTGTCGGTCGGTCGGTCTCATTTCCATTTTTTATTGCCAATTCTATTTTCTTTTTTTTCTTTGCCTACGTCGTTTCAAATGGCGCTTGACTTCGAATTTAATGTTGAAAAGTTTGTTTTTTTGTAAACGTCTTCTGAAGATTTGTCTGGCGAAGACAGACATGATTTGTTTGTAAAGAGCGCAATTGGTGAAATTTGCATTGAAAAGTAAACTTTTTGTCTGCAATGATGGTTTACGAGCAGTTTCGGTGATTGAAAATTAATTTTGCAAGTTTGAAAAAAGTTTCAGACGACTTCATTTTGTTTTTTGCGTCACACACTGACTCAAACGTTCGCTATTTGACCGGTGAAATTTTTTACTTGGAGGGCAGTGTTTCAAGATTTTTGTTTTTTAACTGTAAAAATGGTATTATCAACAAAAGATCGTTAACCTTCCAAGACTAAAAACCAAAATAGCTATTTTATTAAACATAAGATACAAAAGACGATTATTTTCACATAAAATACCATAAACAGTTTAAAATAAGAAACTGTAATTTACAGTTAAAACGGTGAGTCAAAGAAAAATTGTGAGCAAACATTTCTTAACAATGTCGCAGATTTGAATGCTTTAAGGACTTTCGAGAGAACTATTCAACGTCAAATCTACAGCCCTAATAGAATTTATGACGGGTATCGAAGAAAATGGAGGGGCGAAGATTAGTGAAGACGCTTGAGAGAAGCTTTTTAAAGCTTTGCATAGATTTTATATTGAAGTATAAACGTAAGAAAATGCAATAATTTCAGGAGAGGAGCAATATTTGGAATTTTTTTGGTCTGGGTCCAAACCGATAAATGGCTGTCTAGTGCTTAACATAACTTTACGACACTAAACACAAAACGACACTGCAACAAAACCATATAATTCCAAGTTTCAGTTTTTACTCGATACTCAAATACCATAAATGAGAAATTTTTTTCTTTTTAACCGACTTCACAAAAAGGGGAAGGTTATCAATTCGTCGGAATATTTTTTTTCATTTTTTTATTCTATTTTTGTTTTTTTGTTTTTTTTCATTATTTTTTTATGTATGTTACTGCATAACTTTCGACTACGTTCACCGATTTCTATAACTCTTTTTTTAAAGGAAAGGTGTTACCTCGCAGGTGGTCGCATATTAATATGGTTTAAATCCGAACATTGGGATCATGAAAAAAAATTAGCGATAATATTAAATTTTTATAAGAGAATTGAAGTCGGTTTTGTTTTTTACTTAAAAATTACTTGTTAAAATATAATATAAAAATTACAATAAAACAAGTAAAATGCAAAATGAAAAACTTATTCCTTTCACGGGGATGAAGTAGTTTATTAAATAATAAAAAATTCCTCCTAGCAAGCTAATTTTTCCGAAGATAGAAAATAGTAACTACTAAAACTGAGGAATTGTGTTTTCCTTAAACTGTGTCAAATCGTTTAGTAACTCATATAAAGGCTGCCATGGCTTTGGAGCCATTGCAAGGTAATATTTCCTTAGAATAATATACTTTTTTCCTAGCATTAAGGAATGTTATTTCTGAGTGGTAAAATTTCAGCTTATGTAAGTCGGTCTGTGCTTGAATAAAGCAAGATATTTACAGAAAATGTGCTCATAGGAGAAACAAACTGAGGGGAAGGGTTTGTCCAGTGAAATAACCATTGAGGTCCAATCTGCTTAAATAAACACGTTGTTTTGAAGTCTATTTATGCTGCCCACGACATCCAACCCAGTTGAATTTTTTGTCCACCCAGTTGTTTATGACTTTACTTGTGTGTTATTTGGCTAGAAAACACCAAGAATCCGGACCTTGGAATACTGGGGTAGCCTTCGTCTTTTACTAGGCTTTCCATCTGTTTGTTGTCATCATCTCCATGAGGGTTTAGGATACTAAAGCAATAATGTACCAGTTTTGATATTATTATATGGACTTTGGTACTAAAAAGGTGGCCTGACGTATTTCCGATGTAGCATTTCGACCTCTATCTCTTCTAAGGCATTACTACCACAAATCTTAGCATAAAAATTTGGGGGAACTTGCCCATTGGTATACATTTTTGGTAGTTCGTCTTAACTAAACCAAACCCAGTTTTACTATTTCCAAGTTCGGATTATGGCTTCCATAAAAGCTCTATTTGTAATGGATGCCTGGAACTTCCTGGAGACTTAGTATTTCGGAACCATTTGGAAGGACAATGTGCGTTTTTAACACTCTACGCGAATAACCTTTCGAGCAAAATTATTTTCATTGAGCCACAATTCCTTTTTGAGCTTAAAAAATAGTGTTCTTGAAAAAAAAAACGTGTAAAAGCTGCTAATGTTCTTTTATACTAATCTCACTTTTTAAAAAGTGAAAAATATTAAATGATGCTGTGCCACCTTTGAACGATTTTATATAACCCGAACAAAAAGTAAGTTGTAGTGCTATTCGAAACTTAATATGTTCAAAGCAAGCATTTCTCCAATTTTGTTTCAATCTTTGAGGAATTCTTGATTCTTAAGTGGATATAAAATATTTTGCTTCAACATTTTACCAAGGTTTGACGAAAAGTTTAATAAAATTTGAATTCCAAGCTTTTCTCAGAACAAATCAGATTATTTTCCATATAAAAAAATGTGCCCTTTTGTTAGAGAATGGGTTGATTTTTCAATTGAGGTACACTTGCAAATCAAGATTGGACATTGCAATATTTACTGGATCTCCACTTTTTCTAGATCCTCTGAGAACCAAATTATAAGAATTTCAAAGTCAAATTTTGGCATTAAATTGGACATTTTTACTCGAGTTTTTTTTGTATGAATTGCGCACAGAACATCCAAAATTACATATATTTGCAAAGTCCAATATTCTAAGAAGATGGCTGTTCAATGTTAAGTGTGCCTCACTGAACATTATTGAAATTCGTGCGCAATGAAGTTTTTCAAACCGTTGATGGGCATCGTTCACCCTTTTGTATACAATCCCGGATTTACACTGGGTATTAAAATACAAAAATTGTAAAGAGATTTTTTTTGCAAGAAAAATTGGTAATTGAAGTATTTCCACAATTCCAATATTATTTCTAAAAAATGCCTCGAAGCATTTTCAACAGCTGTCTAAATTTTGAAAGATAAAATAAGCTCATATGATAATGACTACAGCACACGTGGCACGCATATAAACTCTCAGGGGTAGATAAAAATGGTGCTAGAAAAAAAACCTTTGTTCTCCATTTTGCATGAGCTAAAAATAAATTCATAATTTATGCCTGCGTCCTAAAGCGAATTTCATTACAGCATTAAAAATGCAAAAATTGGCTTATTATCAGCAGCCAACACATTGAATTAAAACTACTTTTTTCAGATAGCAAATGTGATAGCCCAATAGACAATTTTTTATGGCTTACTATCACTTTTCATATTAATTATTATATCGTGTAAACTTTATCAAACTTATATCAAATTAAACAGAAATATCTATTTCTATTTATAGTTATATCAGTAAATTGGCTATGTTAATAATTAAGTACACACGCTGTAAATTTATTTAAGCCATATAGCGCCCAAGAGTATGCTATCTTTATTATAGTTAGCTTTCAATCAATGGCCGCCATAAATCAAGCATTCCCATCAACTCAGTGAATTTACGACGCAATTACATATTTCGTTGGTGGTTTGGGGGCTGGCGCAAAATTTAGTGGCTGATATTCTTCGCATTTATGAGCTCGGTTTATTAAGCAACACTAACTAAATAAGCAATTATTCATTTACGAGTCAATATGTATGTATGTAGTTTTCTAAACACTAAATATTCAACACAAGCATCCATATGTCAACAGGTCGCATACAGATTACAGATACATTTTTGCACTTGCACACACACAGAGAACAACTTGACACCTCTTCAGGCTGATGGACGACACTTTCACTGACTCAAGAGCACTTTGAGGGGTAAATTACCCTTTGGCAAGACATAATAGTTTCACACACATATATACACACATACATACAGACATAAGATTTAGTAGAAAACTATGTATATGTACTACTTACCATCCAACAGCTGCTGCCTTATTAGGGCTAATTTGGCGATAAGCGTGTTGCATATTGTCATTCAGCAATGATGGTACAAATGCTGCCATATGTTAGCAAAGTTTGTGATGTATGTAGGCCAAACAAAAATTTTCACGCCGTCGCCAAAAACTACTGGCAAAGCAAACGCAAATGCGGCTAACAATGCAAATAGTCAACAAGTTCCGAAAATTGGGCCGTAGGTTGTTGTTGTTGTTCTAGACGTTGCCACTACTAAATAGTAATGATGATGCTGATACTGATGAGTAAATATTAGCTGCAGCAGTTTATTTTACAGTACTGAGGAAGATTCTTATGCTACTTTTGGGATACTTGCACCTATTTAACCGCTCAACACGAACGTTCAGTCTGCGCTCACCAGGTCGAACTGATGCAAAGCATCAGGTTTCAGCTAGAACGTCGACAGCGCTGCCAGCGACAGGCGGCTAGGCAGGTACACACGAGTCAGTAACGAAGTGTAACGAAGCAAAGAGTAAATGTTGCCGAGGACAACGTAGCAGGTATTGGGTTGGACATGGGTTGGATCAGCATTTCTAGGAAAGCATTGGTGTACTCAAAACTCTTCAGCCGCCTCGCGAGGCCACAGAGCGTAGGCCTTCCGCACAACTGCGCCGACGCAGTAAATCGCAACCATTGAGCGAAGATTGTAACGCCTCAATTTTGTATTTGAGGGAATTTCGCAACAGCGGAAAAACACCCTAAGCCACCCACAAATGTATACACTATGATTATATAAAAGATGGCGATAAACAGCTGTTGGACTTTTTAAGCTTTTTGCGTGAAAGCTATTGTGGCATATCAACAGGAGGTTTTTTATTGGCCCGCTTATAACTCAAGAAAGGTGTACTTTTTGTGTATAAATATTTGTGCAGTTGAAAAGCTTTTTTTAAAAGCTTTATCTAAAGCAATTATATTAAGCTGTTGATAGTGTGCTTACAGCTTGTTTGCGGCGAATTAGGCAAGCTTGGCGTCCACTCAACGGCGAATAAACAAGCAAAAGGTGGAAATCTTATCCACTGTTCAGAGTAACTAAAAAATTAAATATCTATTATAATTAGATTATTTTGAATGGTTTTACTATGCAAATACTCCTCTGGGTGCCACTGAAATATTCTGGCTAGTTAAAGGCAGGGAGTCCATATAGATAACTTACGCACCTCTCTTCCCAGCGCAGTATTTAGTTGAAAATTTAAGTCAAATCCCTACAGACCTTTTCTGCTTAGTATTTCAAACTTTGTTTTCAGTAGAAACGCTTTCCGTACCGTATTTGTCCGCTTAATCAGAGTTCGCTTGGAGCTAATTATACGTTTTTTTTGTGCAAAAAAACCGATCTCCAGGCACCGAGCTTCATGCATAAAAAGTTTTTCAAAACAAAAAGTTTTGAAATAATAGATAGACGAAATACCGCCTACAAAACCAACGGAAAATACCCTTTTGATCTGTAAACATCTTAGCTCCCGGTTTGGGTAAAGTTTGCATTAACCCAGCAGAAAATCTCTAACTGGTTCTTGTGTGAACGAAGGAATGTTTATAGACCCATTTCGGGACTATTCAGAATCATTGTGGGGCTAGTATGGAACCGTTTCTGGACTTGTTCCGGCGTTCAAATCCATTTCGGGATTAGTTCACGACTATTTGAGGACCATTTAGGTACAGGCTCTGGAGCATTTCGGGACTAGTTCAGAATTTCTTCAGGAACATTTCGGGACTCGTTCCCGATAGTTTTTGGGAATAGTTTAAAGCAGTTTAGGACCATTTCGGAGCTGGTTCGGGATTATTTCAGGGCAAGCTTTTGACTATTTGAGGACCGTTTTGGCACTAGTTCTGGACCTTTTCGAGACTATTGCAGAAACTTTTAGGTAACTACTTTGGGGTCATTATTGGCATAGTTCAGGGCGATTTTTAGATTAGTTCAGAACTATTTTAAGCCCATTTTAGGACTAGTTTCGCATCGTTTTGGGACTAATAAGGGGCCATTTCGGGACCTTTTTTGGATCTATTTCAGGACCGTTTCGGGACTAGTTCTGTCCATGTGAGAATAGTCCAGGATTATGTCGGGTTCGTTTAAGGACAATATATAAATCAGATCAGGATCATATTAAGCCTATTTCAGGACTATTAAGGACCATTTCGGGCTGTTCACAACTATTCCAGGAAGATTTCGGGACTGGTTCGGGAGCATTTTGAGAACATCTTAGAACAATTAAGGCACCATTTTGGCATCGTTGCAATACTTGTTTGAGATCATATCGGGACAAGTTCACCCCTTTTTCGGTACTACTTCAAGACTACTACAGAACCATTTTGGGAGTAGTTCGCGATCCTGTCGTAGTTTGAAATTAGTCCTAAAATAATGCTGAAATAGTGCTGAACTATTCTCGATGTGGGTATTAGAAAGTCGTGTACTGGTCCGGATAACATAAAATGAAAAATTTTGATTTCTAACCCAACCTATTTATGTATGTAACTGAATCGCCTAATGCTTTGTCAAGTCGTAGACAGGATTTTATACATCAGTTTCATGATTCATGATGGTACTCAAGCCTTTTTTTCTAGTAGTAAGATATTTATTTGTGTATTTAATGTACGAGTAATAATGAAATATATATTTTTTAATGCTGCAATTGAAATCAACCCTGCAGAACATAGTTTAACTGTTGCAAACTTATTCAAAATATGTTACCGCAAGAATTCAAACTTTTACAAGTACATAAAACATCTGGTTTCTAATAGAGTTTCACTGCCTTTTGGTTGTTCTCACATTTATCACCTACTGTGAAAGCTTTTCTCTAAAAGCATTAAAAGCAAGTGCGAGTTAAAATTTTCCTACGCCTACATATTCATTCACTCATTAAACACTCGCTTTCCATTAACAAGTGTATTTAGATTTACATACATGCTAAACATGTGTATACATATACGTATTTATTTATATAGTACCAAGGCACTTTTACTCCCTTTTTACCGCACACGCCAATTCGTCTAGCTCTCTTTAGCCCTACAAATTTTCGCGCATTTCACTCAATCGACCACGCTATTTTCGTTTTTCTTTTTTCTCCACTCCCTTTTCTGCCTAAATTATTACAAACATTTATTGCTTGTAGCTAAAAATAGCTACCACTTACACGTATCGGCTTTGGTCTTTATTTGTTAGGCGTCCCTTACTTAGATATGTACTGAGTCTTCAGCTGGCTTAGCTTACGCACAAGATTTTGTGACGAAAATCATTTGACTTTAGTTGGAGCAAAGCCAATTTATTTTCACCCAAAAATCTTGAATATTTCACCGTACGCAGCTGGCTTGCGTGCTACAGGGCGTATACGTAAAGTGAAAAGACATGGGGAAAATATGGCAGCGAAAAATTCCACTCGAAGGCTCGAAGGTTTGTTATGCGAATCTGTGTGTGTGCATTTATATTTGAACATACCCTGAAGGAAATTGATTGAATACGAACTTTCTCTTTAAGTCATTAAATGACATACACCAGTCAATCTGGCACTTTAGGTCGAAATAGTTTCCTAACATATAAAAAACTTACCGTCTGGTTCGGAAAGTTATTGTGATTGAATTAACGAAATAGCCCTTATCTCAATATGACAGGAAATATTTTTTAATTACTTAAAAACTATTGGTAGTTCATAGAGGAAGGAATTGTCCATATAATTTCAGAAAAAATTTCTACGCTACGATTTATCATTTTCGCGTAATCAAATGTTATTCTTTTCGTATTATTTCCTGTTCATATGTATGTTAGACAAAAAAAAAACGAATCATTAATTTAAACAACCGATAACGAGTAAGCGATTATTCGCAGCCTAGTGTAAATATCCTTTCTCCCAGTATGGAAAAAATTTGCGCAAACCTTTACGCGTAAACCCAGAGGAATTCAGAAGTACTTATTTATGTAGTACAAATGAAAACAAATCTAATCAGTAGTTCCAACAACACTGCTCATTGATATAGTAGGTCGGGACTAGCTCAGGACTTTTTCTGGATAATTTCGGAGCATGCCGATTAATCAAAATCTGATTAATTAATTAACCAAAGAATATTTTTTTTTCGATTAATCAAAGCGAATAATTTCTCGATGAATTACATTTTAATTAATCAGAATCTAATAATTTGTATTAATCAGAAAACTGTTTAATCATAAACTGATTAATAGAAAAAGAAAATGTTTAACACAAATATGTGTGCATTTTTTTTTTCAATTCAAGGAGCAACATACCAACGGGCACGTTTGGCCTTCTATTTTTGTTAAGAAGACAATGATTGTGTTATATTATTAAAAAAAAAAAAATCATTACTCAGATTTCAATAAATTTTTGATGAGTAAACAGTAATTACTCAGGATCTGATTAATGAGAATCTGATTTTTTGATTAATCAAAATTACGATTAATTAAAAAATTACTTAATCGATTAATCGCACATCCCTAGTGTAGAATTCTTGAAAATCAATATTTTTCGATACCCAATTGTTTTTAACCATTTTTATAGGTACCCTAAACCCCAAAAAATGAAATGGGGGACCCAGTAAAAATCGGTAGTACTAAAAAATGGTCAAATAGACAATTAGGTATTATTACTATAAGTTTTTTGAAGATAAAAATAATTTTCCGATCGAAATATATTGATTTTTAGGAATTTTGTACCATTTCCACAAAAATGGCTTTTCCCTATATGGGTTACATGAAAACTTTGAGCGCTTTTGGCGACCTCTAAATATTATTTTGTTTCGAAAAAAAAACTGTTTTCGATACAGAACAATCCTAGGGGTGAGAGCATTAGAATTCGAACTTTAATTTTTTCACATGCATTTTTGAACCACCCTAATGTATATATGTACATAGTAGGTGTGCTAGGTATGTATACATTTTGTAAAACGAATTTATATTGTTCTATGGCTATGNCCTTTTGGTATTTTCGCTTCGCTAATATTTGCTTATTCGCTTTTTCTTTTCACAAAAAGTTGTCCCTTTTCTGTGAAAACAAATTTGATAGCAAATTACTTTTTCTTGTTATTTGTTTGTAAAATCTAAAATCAGCTAAGGGTCGCTTGTTAGTACTTCTTCAAATTGCATGAATTCCATATTCCTGTGTAGTTAGACGTCATTTTATTAATACAGTGAAACCTCTACTTGCGGACACCTCCAATAAGCGGACGTCTCCTATAATCGAACAGAAGTCCATAACTAAGTTTGACGTTGCGTTTTTTTAGAAAAATCTTGCCCTCCATTTAATAGGAAACTCTAATGACGGCAAACGGAAACTTAGTTTTTGAGTTTTCTGGTTTCATCATCCCTCATGAGGACCTCACAGAAATGGACAAATAAAAAATATAACTCAACAAAATGGGGACACGAGACCCTTACCTGCGGATAACGCAAGTCATTGAAAGGAAAATAAAATAGCTAAACAAAGCAGCTGAAATCTGCAAACGAATGTGCTACGGTAAAAAGCTAGACTCTATGCCAATGTCTTTGTACCCGCATAAGTATGTCAACAAAATACGTAGCTCTTAACACGAAAGCACGCAAGTTATAAATCATTTAACTTTAGTATTGTAAACTCTCATAACTCCCATCGCCGTCGGGAGGCCCCATAGGCGGTCGAAAAATGTGTAACCGCGAGTGTCCAGTTATGAGAGCTTTCACTGATCGAATTTTTATGTGTTTCTAATGGCGATATTTATTACAAGCGGAAGCATTTCTTTAAGTGATATTACGTGACCGCTAAGCGTCAAATAGTTTTTGACTAATTTTAGCAGAGCATGCCAATTGACGTCAAAATGTTCATACGAAGCAAAAGTGTGAGGTATTAAAGGAAGGAAAAAACTCTAGAAATGGAGCTGAAGCATTGGAAAAAGATTCAGGGGAAAATGGTTTCATTATATCAGTACTATGGAAGGGGAAATGTCAGATTTCTTCTTTTTTTCAGGGAGTATTTTGAAGGAAATATACTACTCACTCTTTTAGAAGGAAACTTTTTTCTTAGTGTAAACAACATTTTATTCCCAATAAAGCTGATGCAAAGCAAAAAAAAAAATAATATAAATAAATAATCGAAGGAAGCCAGATGTTTCATTATTTTTTCTATTATATGTATAAATTAATTTGAATGTGAATTTTCCATAGTTATAGGGACATAAAAATTGAGTTTTGGGAGGGGCGGATCGGGATTGAATTTTTAGTCCCATGTCCATCTCTAAACATTATTTGCAAAGAATCTCTGGATTTTTGGGACCTTAAAAATGCCCGGATCCTTGAGGTGCTTCGTCTGTAGACCTAAACATCCACAGAAAGTGGTCAAGCATTGGTATGGACTCTTACTGCAGACCAATTGAGTTTCAGTACATTCCTCGTATTTTCCCTACTAAGCCGCGGCCATAATAATCTTCTGATCTCAGAGTCTTCCCGTTTGTTCCACAAATCATTAATCGCGGCCACGGTGTATTCATCAAATTTTCCTAATGTGATCACTAAACGGTGGAGGTACAGAGCTATCCGCTTCTTCTATTGGCATCTCTGAGCAGAAAAAGCTACGTAAAATGGTTTTTATTAAAAAAAAAATCATTTTAAGCGATTCTCATTGAAAGCCGGAGCGAACATTTTTCTTTTCGTTCAGCTCTGAAAATGCCACAATTTTACGGTAATCTTCTTTTTTGTTTGTTCACTAACCCAGTGAAAATCCTTTTTTAACTTTCAATTTTATGATTCACGTAGTTAATTAAATAAAATTATCTATCCATAGATTGACGTGTGTAATTGGCTTCTTAGGTTGTGCTACCAGCGAAGTCATCATGTTTCTTCTCATTAAACCAAAATCTGCCAGAATAAGTTCAGAAGAATTCACTTTCATTGAAATGGCGTGAAAATATTTTTAAACCTTTTTTCCCCGATAGTTGTAAATAGTGCTCTCATTAATTGCATGAATTCAGCCAAAAGCTTTTCTCGGAAATTTTTATTAGGCAGACAAATAAATGTACAACCAAAACACACATTTCTGGTAAAGTGTGTATCTGCACGCGCAACCAACCACATTACGTAGGCGAAGTTAACATTTTATTCTACATAAATACATTGTATTTTAGAATTTCATTATTGTCATTGAAATGTGGTGCCTACATGTTTTACATTTTATTAAATCGCAGTGACTTTTCACATTTGCACGTTTTCACAGCATTCGTACTAAAATTAAACTGAAAACTTTTGTTCGTGGATTCTTTATTTCATTAAAACTTTCTAGTAGTTATGGCTTAAAAACAAAAAAAAATATTCTCATTGTGTAATAAGCAAGTGTAACTTTTACGCTTATGTCTACACTTACATATGCACATACATACATACATGCATACACTCATGTTTACTGTAAGCATACTTAGGAGAAACTCATTTAAACTTGTTCAAGCGGCAAAAGCTGTTAAAAGCAACAATGTGCATATGTATTTTTTAGACCTCATTTTTGCACATATGTATGTACATATTTGTTGCTTCCATTGTATGTTGTCACACACAGGAGGTTTGTCATAAACAGATTGTACTTATTGTTCATAGTTACTATATGTATGTACATATATGAAGGCATGTATGTACATATATGAAGGCAAACATCAAAGCAACCAGATTTTATTTATGTGTTAATTTTATTTTTTTTCAACAACTCAAAGCTCATATTTAAGTTAAGTATTTAAAAAACATTTTTTCGACGCTTATACATACATACATACAAGTACCTATATACATACATATGTACTTATCACACCTAACAACGAAAAATTTGAAATTCAGCTGGCTTCATTAGTCAGGAACTCTATTGGATCTGGTCCCCTAACAACAAGGTCTCTCTAAATGGTAGTACCTGTCTTCGTTTAGATCATGATGAAGATAATTTTTTATCTCGATGACGTTGAAAAACACCAATTTTTTACAAGACTAAGTTTGAAAGACAGTGGAAAAGAAGTTTATGAAGCAAGCGTTGTCTGAGTCCTGCAAATAGCGGAGAGTGGCAGAGAAAGTGATCGGCTCTTCATCTAGGCACCTTTGACGATTCTGAGCTAGTACGTCAAATATTCCAAATTTAGGAATGGAAGTGGATTTTAAGCCACAATTTTCAGAATAAAAGCGATATACTCACTTCATGGTTGATATTTGTAGCATAAAATGTTAATTCATCTGACCCTCAATTATTTATTTTTCGTTTGACACCCATCTTTTAATACATACATATTTAACCCTCTTCAAAATAATTTCAAGGTACAACCTTCTTGAATCTCTTTCGTCTGACGTTCATATTGTGATTGAATTTGCTTTTGAAACTGGTGGCAACCCTCCTAATTTTAGTTTAGATATTAAATTATTTGAACTTTTTTAAACAGTTGCCACTCTCCAAAAACTTTTAATCTGCAACCTTTTTTAACCTATTCCGCTGACATGAAATGAAGCCTTTTCAAAACGATATCGATTGATACCCAAATTGTAGTAAATCATTTAACGTAATTTAATTAGGCCTTTAACAGATGGCAACTCTTTTCTTGTTCTAGATATGAACCTTTTGCCCACCTCTCACCACTCAGCCCCAGTGGCCCATAATAACCCAATAAACTTAGTTTTCAAAAAAAGGGCAAACGCCTCTAGAAAGTCGAACCTCACAACAAACCATCATTAAATGCAAGCAAATTTACAAAAAGTCATAAGAGTGGAACTGCGACCAGAGCGACAGTTTCGCTAAAATAAGTTTTGCTAATATCTAAAAATAAAACAAGCAATTGAACCAGGTCGTTTTAATTTTAACAACACAGCAAACTTTTATATGCTTTCCCTCGTGTAACTTCCTCATGCAGTTAGCCATTTTGAGCTTTTCTCATAACTATTAGAATTTTTGTACATGCATACTTGCTAGCAACAACATCAAAATAACAGCCAACACATGAGCAACCACACCACATCGACATCACATCACAAACTTTTCATCGCAACATCACATCAACACATCAACAGCTTAGTTTCAGTCATACATTGGTTAGCAGAAAGTGGAGAAAATATTAACGCATACCAGCAAAAAGCCAACTCCGGTAATATAAATGCAATTTGGCGAACAATATTAAGTTATGGCAAGCAAAAAAAAAAACAAACAAAAGCCAATAAGAACAAAAAAATGCCGACGCACATTACAAACGTATCTACTTCTGCTTCAACTTTCTTCGAGCCAACACGTTTGTACATTTGATATTACCATTACACACATTGAACTACTTATGAGTACAACGCAGCATTTGGCGTGGAAAAGTTTTAAGGACATGTCAGAATGATGCCATGCCAATGGTGCCAGACATTATGTGCGAAATTTTATGCATGGCACACATGGCCGGCGAGCGAGTGGGTGGGTAGAAAAAGTCGAATGAATTATGACGGAAACACACTGGTATATGCATGTGTCCATATTTTATATTTATTTCTTTTTCCGTTATGAGTACAAAATAGTATTTTTCTCCTGTTTTTGCCTTCAAATTGTTGCTTTTCTTATATGTATGCAAGGTATTGTATTGTATTTTAATATGAATTTGCTGGAGTATATGCAAGTATGAATGTACTTTTGCGTTTGTGGTGTGCACATTGGGGTGGTCCAAAAGAAGCAAAGTCGGAACTTTAATGCACTCATCCACTAGGATTGTTCTATTTTTTAAATAAATAAATATAAAATATAGTTACTTTGAAAAAATGGTTAAATAAATAATTGGAAATTATTATTGGGCACCTCCTGAAGATAAACAGAGTTTTCCAATCGAAAAATATTGATTTTCCAGAATTCTAGACCATTTCTACGAAAAGTTGTGTTTTTCCCATATAAAAAACATGGAAAACTTACAGCGTTTTGATGGACCTCTAAATATTTTTTGATTTCAAAATAAAAAATATGGATATTTTTTTTCGGTATAGAATAATCCTACGGGGTGATAGCATGAACATACCGACTTAACTTTCTCGCATGTATTTTTGGACCACCCTAATGTACTTACATACATATGTGTGCGCTATCTTGCTGACGTCACATATTCGCGACTTAAATCCTGACACTTTAAGGACAAGATTCTGTCAGCGGCATTTATTCAATGACGACTTGTTGTTATTGTTCGTAGTATTATTGTGCTCGTTTCTGACTGCTGCATGTTGGCTGAATCTTTTATTCTTTAAACAAATGGCCGTTATCTCAGTGCACGATGTGTGCGTACAGTGACGTAGCCAGCGGGAAGCCACGATTGGGGGATTGAACCCCGCTCCGTTGGTTAAAGCACTATTTTTTTTACTTTTGATTTAATAACACAATACAATTTTATCCTTCTGATTTATCTTTTCTTTCAGACTAATGAAAAAATACTTTTTTATAAAAATTTAAGAGCCACTGCTTGTAGTAAATATTATAAAAATACACGAAAGCTCTCTCTATGGGTACGTATCAGACCGAAGTAGTACCGTAATTTTCTCGGTCTGAAATTGTTGAGGTAAAATTTTACTGCCTTTCCTGCGCTACGGCCAGATATCTATCCAAAGACCCTTATAAAAACAATTTGTATATTAAAATTCCAAATAGTGTAAGTGGAGAACTTGACAGTACTAATTCTCTTAAGAGTTGTGCAAAAAATATACAAAACCTTCAGTTTAGAAGTGTCCATATCCCAAAAAGTATACGCGAAGAGTTTTGAATAGAATTCCTCTTTCAACAGAGAAAAGTCATACGAGACACTAAAAGAAGAGGCTTACAAAAGCGTTAGAATAGATGCTCCTTACTCAGAGCCTCACAAAAGCATTATAAGAGCATATTTTACAAGTAGAACTTTTTACAAAACCTTAATAAAACTAATTGTTCTTTGAGCTTGGAGTATTCTATTATCCGGACAGCCTCATTAAATTTAATGAAGGATAGATAATATTTACGAAATTTATCCGATACATTTGGCATCCTCAAAACTGAAACTGCTACCCTGTATCAGCTGTTAAAACTTGTCAAATTTAAATTCCAAATTTTCGGTTAGGAATAGGCGAGTGAACAAGCGAGTGAATCGCCCATATATGTATGCAAGAATCCACACAGGCGACGCCTCTAGCCATTGTGTGTCTCATCTTTAATCGCTTAAAATTTATTCACCCCCCTTCCCGAGGTCCTGGGGTAGCCACTGTGTACACATGCGTATGTATGGGTACTAGAAATGTTCTCAGTTGCACGTGAAAAGCATTTTGGTATTATGTGCATATATTCTAAAAATAGGTTTTACATATACCTGTGCCATTCTCATTCGTGAGTATATGAAGTGGGTGCTAGTAATTAGCATAACAGGTGCCGCTGGCACATACCATCATGCGGCTGTACAAAGGGCGAAAGCACTGTGAGGCGTTGTTGTGTTGCGGAAAATAATATCTAGCGAGGGAGGTATGCATTTCGTGCTGCATTCGTATGGATACATGACCACATTTTCCGCTAAATAAATGTTGTTTACTTTCGTTTAAGAGATAGTATCGTGACATTGTGGCACAGAATCCTCGTTATCTGTTTCAAGGTGTTCAAGAGAGAAAAATGTGCGCGGAAGAATATCATCCATTGGGTGCAAAGATAACGAGAAAGATGACATACTTTTTGAAGTGCTGGATGTTCACAGACCTCAAATCATTCGGCCTTTGTTAGGAGTTGGATGTTCTTGTTTTTAGTAGGTACTCAATCCTTTCGTCCTTCTCACTGCTAGATTGAATTTTTGGTGAAAATCGGTTCTCGGGAGCTACAAAGCACCGCATCTACATAAAAAGCAGTCCATATAGTGCTCCTTCTTTTTAATTTTTGGCGACTGCTGTGGCTGAGTGGTTGAAGTGGAGTGGAGTGGTAGCCATAGGACCTGGGTTCGATTCCTCGGCCGGCAATAGTACACCTTCGAGTGTATTTCTGTCATGAAAAAGCTTTTCATAAAATCCATTTGCGGCGTAAAACTGTAGGTGCCTATATTTGTGTGACAACATAAAGACGCGCTCCACAAATCGGAGAAGAAGCTCGACCAAACACTTAGCAAAAGTGTAAGCCAAAATATTATTATTATTCATTAGTATGTAGAGAGTATAGGCTGCAGTGCTAACCGACGCTATTAAGTTCTAAGCACCAGAGTGAGAGGCATATTGATGTTTATTAAAGCTAAAGATAATGGCGTAAGGTACTAATTTAATGGTGATTTCATTTCATCCAAAAAATGTTGCCCTTCCACGGTGAAAAATGTGTTTGATGTTACACTCAACCATCTGAAAGGGCAGGTTTTTCCCTTCTTGTCCTTGTATAGCTCAGGCATTTCATAATATTGTCGTTATAGCAACCTTTTGATTTTCAGGGCAAACATCTCCCCTGACAAGGCTTCAAAGGGCCTTACAAGAGTTTATCATTTTATGAAACGAACACAAAATTTTCTCACCGTGTACGTTTATTTTAGAATCAAACACGAAAAGGGAAAGGGGCAATCGAATGGCGACATTTTTCGGTAGAAACGAAAACACCATAAGAAATTTTCTGAATACGTTTTGAAAAGGGAATTTAAAACGATGAAAGTTCTTACTGGAGGCTTTGAAAATTTCACAACCCATATATATTTAATTGGTTTGATGCCATTGTCTTCGTGCCAAACCTAAGTATTCCGGAAGTGTGTTTTGAAGTGTTATCTGGCCCGAAGATTACGCCCGTCACACTTGTGTCCCATATTTTTAAGCTCAAGGACAAATTTTGTAGAAGATATTTATTCACGTTTATAACACCGTGCGATAGTTACTTTTACACACAAAAATCAATATATTCGCGAAATTATTGGTCAAATATAGTAAAACTGCGTTTTTAGTTTTTCTCTCGAACTCCAGAATTTTTTAAAGGACTTTGAAATTTCAAAGATTTCATTAAACAAATTCAGTGCCACGTAGATTGACAATATGGGTATCAAATTGAAGATAAAACTCCGTAGAATTAAAACAGAATAAATTTTTTGATGCATAAATATATGTTAAGCACTAATATATACACACGTTCATATCCTCGAATATCGTTTAAAAATATTAAAAACTAACTACACGTTAAAAATCGTTATCGACTCCCTAGAATTTGTTCTGAAGACGATCACGTCATTAACGATGTATAACCTGCAGGTAGTGTTAACCGGGCACAAGGGCCGTTTGTCCAGTGTCTGGTTTTCACTACTTCCCAGTTAAACATCATTATCGACGTTTTCGACATCATAACAGACATGTTGAAAACGGCCCTAAAAGTACAAAGCTTGAATTGATCACTTGCCTTTGTACGCATTTTTACGCATTATTTTCCAATACTTCATACATATTTAAGTCAGCAACACTCAGTTGTTCTTCTAAAACCAAAAGCCTTGACCAACATACATATGCCGTTGTAGCCGACAGTCAAAATAAGACCAAAAAACTAAAACATAAAATCTAAAATTAAAAAATTAAACATCATCCGTTTTCATTGCGTCAAGTTCCATTTTCGCATATTTGTGTACCTCCACACACTAACGCCTTCCTTTGTAATAAAAATGACAAAAATGATTGATGAATTGTTTGCTTACGCTTGTCATAATAGCTTGATTGTCTTGCTACCCTTATCAAATATTTAATTTCAAGGAAAATTAAATTGCGTCACCGAATCTAATACCTTTGACTAAATTATGTGAGCAGCAAATTGAAGTCAATGTTTTATTTTTATTTAGAGAAGTAAGAAGTGATACGAGTGTGGGAACTTAGCATTAAAGCATCGCATCTGGCAGCACTGTTTTCAGTTTTCATTATTGATATTCGTACTTTGAGCTTTATCGTTTTCTTTTCGTGCGAGAGAACCTTCTAGAAGCTTCTACATGCAACACGCACCAAAAAGTGTTCTTTAGTTTTGCTAAGCATTAAATTTGTGAGTTAATAAAGATTGTTAAGTTTTATTATATCTACATGTGGAGTTTTATTACCCCACACGAGTATACCGAAATTTGGCAATAAATTAAAGAGGGCAGTTCCATAAAGAGGACCTACAATGAACCAGTAAACATTTTAAGGCTCTTAACCAGGTATCTTACGTAGGATAAAGCTGGCGAGTCTAGGGCTCAACGCACCGATTTACGCATGATTGTAAAATTGGGTAGTCATTTTGATTAGAAATGCAAGCCTTCGGCTAGAACGTAACGAACCTCAAAGAACACTGTGTTCACATATGTATGAGTGTGTACATATGTATGTAATTTTTTGGGTGTGCTGTTTCATTGCCGATTAAAGTGTATCACGATGTAGTGAAATTGGGGACTTGTAACTATTGAAGTCTTGCGAAGGATTACTCCACTTACTTACTGCAAGGTAGTTTAGGTTATTTTTAAGGGACTGCCTGTAAACAGTTGATGAACTCAGTGGAGTCATTGTGGTACCGCTGGAAAATTCGTCATTCCCGTCCACTTACCTAGAACCAATTGTGAATGTGTTGTGTGAATAAAACGCAATAATTTATGAATTCCTGCTGCACTGCCAGACAGTCAAAGAAATAATGGTGAAATGAGCGTTTTCCTTCTCTGGCTAGGGCAGAGCAGCGACAGAAATATTGCTATGTAATGCTTAAAATTTTTCCCTATTACGGCAGCTACCCATTGGACCTCGCCCAGTCCAGAGATTAATGATGGTATAAAACCCGACGAGATGTAGTCTTCTTTTTAACCTTACTAAGGACAAACTGAGAATTACAGTTAAGAGAAATGTGGTCTACCACTTTCGTTTTTACGACTCGACAAGGTAGACACCAATGTACCTGATCCTTGAATTTGGAGACGACGAAAAAAAGGAGCATCTAGACTCCCTTCATAAAAAATCCCTTCTAGACTTTGTTTGTGTTTGTAGAACTGAACGAGGTGCTGTTATGAGTAGAGGGCACAATAGATTTGAAAGAGCACACCTCTCTTATTTATCGGCAGCTTTGGCAGAAATAAGTAGCCCGGCAGGCCTTCCGATTAAGCAGTGGCAGGTTATATATAATTCCGATCCTAAGTAGAGTAAAACGTCCTCTAGTGAGGTAGTCGCACTGACATTTATAGAGTCGTCCTACAAGGGATGGTGTGATTTATGCCATGATTTGGAGGTGGATAGCGGTATACCTGCATGGTGAGAGGAGTGAACGTCAGACAGCAAGTCTCCCTTCCTCGCAATTTCGTCTGCCATAGAGGTGCCATGTATGTCTCTATGACCTGGCCACCTGGTAAATTTAGTGACTAACTTGTTAGGAATTTTTGTTCGAATTTGGAATGTGTTCTGTAATAGATAGCTCAACTCTTCTGTGGGTATTACTACTTATGTACCTCGCCCATTTTCTAACAAATTTTCTACTGAATCAAGAGAAGACGGACGAAGTGCACCAGAAGTGTATCCAGTCCAATATGTAGCAGTGACTTTGCGAATGCCAACCAACCCAGGGTAAGATCTTAATTTAATAGTTACGGTACGCACGAATAACACAGGTCAACAATTTAAAAAAAAAAAATTGGTGCCGAGATAGCGTTAGCGGTTTTTTGTAATGTGTGTAGTGACCACACTAAACAATTTCTTTTCCTTACTGACCAGTGTAATCGCAGCATTATTTTTGATTGCTCATATAAAAATAATTCTCCTTGTTGTGGAGCTATGTACCTTTGTGCAATATTTTACCAATTTTCTGTAATCATTTCAAACAAATATGACAAACTTAGCAAAGCCACTCAATGATATAAGCACTTTGGCTACCTTTTTCAATATTGAGGAAATATAATTAAATGATATTTATTCTTACCCGGTTTCATGTTGCTCTTGAAGTCATACTAATCCATCTTCGTGCACATATGCGCTTGTGTTGTCTTGCCTACATGCCAGTTTATAAAACATATATGAAAATTCATGGAATTCGCTTTGGGGCAGCCAGAAATTCGGTAACACCTGTTGCTAGTCCGTTAGGAGAGTTCAAGGGTTATATACCTATGTACATACATTCACTTTCACCCCATGTACACAAGTAACTAGTCGGATATTTTTATTTTACTCAAGCACACACACAGCCATACACCCGCATATTCAAGTGGCGTTATGGATATATGAATTTTTACATGCGCATGAGCCGAAAATCGATAGCGAATGCTAGTGTATGTGCATTAGGGTGGTTCAAAAATACATGCGGGGGGTTGGGGAGTTGAAAATTTTCCAAAAGGAAAATATAATACCCGTATTAAAAAAGAATTTATATATATTTTTAGAACTAGCGCAAAGCCCATGAAGTTTTCTATGTATTTTATAAAGGGAAAACCCAATTTTCGTGGAAATGGTATAGAATTGTAAAAAATCTATATTTTTTGATCGGAAAATCCTGTTTCTCTTTAAGAGACTTCCAATGAAAATACCCAATTGTTTATTTAACCATTTTTTAGTATTAACGAAATTGATTTCCAAGAATTCTATAAAATTTCTACGAAAGTGTTCTCTCCCCATTTAAAATACATAGACAACTTTTTTTTCAATATGGGTATTATTTTTTCCGTTTAGAAAAATTCTAGGGGGTGAGAGCTTAACATTTAAAACTTTTTTTTTTGACCACCCTAATGTGCATACATGCATACACATATATGTATATAAAAACATTTGTATATGCATATGCTTTTAAGGAAACAAACGTTTATTATGTATGTACACATTCATGTGAGTACATAAAATTATCAGTTCGCTCATAAATAAATAATGTAAGCTGTGCTATTTTTGGAACACTAAGGAGGTAAGCACATTTAATGCTGTTGAATGAATTATTTAAGAATAAAAATGTGCCATTTTAATGTCGGCGTTTTTACATACAGGGATTGTAACGAAATTCAAATGGGGTTTCAAGGTCATTGTGGCCAAGGTTGGACAAGTTGGACAGAAATCGCGCCAAGTCCTCGAATCACGTCATCGCTATAAACTTTGTAATAGACAATATTTGTTTCGCTTTAGACTTTAAGGGCTGGTTTCTCCAACTCAACTTAACTTAGTTTAGCCACTTTTTGGAATTAAGTCAAAAGTTAGCCTACGTTTTAAACAGCTTATTCTTGACTAAGTCAAGAAAATTGGCTTAACTAAGTTAAGTTGAGTTGGAGAAACCAGCCCTAAGTGATTAAAAGAAAACGGCCCTTCGAGTATTTATTTTTTATTTATTTTTTATTAATTAATAACTCACCTCACTTTAACATTTATTGCGCTGCTCATGTAGTTCCTTAATCCATTTTCTGCACAAGCCGTTCGTGAAGACATGCAAATATGGTTGCTGTTGAGGAGGGACTTTGCTGGGTGCTTTTTCTTTCTACTGGCCGGTTAACTTATTTCTCACTACTACTCAGACGTAAGCGCTTGCAAGCATTCCAAATCTCTGTTCCAACTGTCTGTCGCCTTCTTACTTTCACCTTCTTGTCGTTATTTGTGGCACTGTCTTTAATTTGTAATTTTGTTGATGATTTTTAAATAAGAGTGTTTGTTTTTTTTTCAGTTTAGGTACATTCTTTATGGGTAATACTTGATTTATTTATGATATATTTATATGTGCATATGTATGTATATGGGTGTTTAACACTATTGGGAGGTCACTTTTATGAGGATTCTGTAAAGTTCAAATTATGTATTAGAAGTCTTGTTTCTTTTCAAAAGTTTAACTTGTTTATAATTATAACAAAAAAAAAGCGGGAGCGGAGAAGTGGAAAAACACACTTTTATTTTTTTATTTTTTACAACATTTGCTTGAACAATTTTTTATATCGGGGAAAAGACACAACATCGTCCGAAATGAAAATAATCAAAAATCAATGGGAGTTTGTAGCAACTCCACACCAAAATTAAACAGGCTATAATTTTTTTTTAATAAAATTGAAACTTGTAAAAATTCTCTGTTTTTAAACTTTGCTCACAAATTTTGTATTATATTATTTAATTCGACTTTACGAACAGGTGGCAACCCTCTTCAAAATATTTGCCAGCTAAGACCTTCTTAAACCTATATCCAATTCCCTTAATTATTTAATTCAAATGAATTTTTATTTTTTAAACACGTTGCAAGCCTTGTACTTGTGTTTTTTTTATTCATTAACCGACTTCCAAGAAAGGAGGAGGTTATAAGTTCGTCGGAATATTTTTTTTTTAATGTATGTTACCGCATAACTATGGACAACGTCAACCGATAATTCGATAATTATTTTTGCAACGGAAAGTTAGTGTCCCATACTAATTTGGTCCGATCATTGGATCATGAAATATATATGTATATATATATTTTTTTATGTCCAAAATTTGTATTTTCATAGTTCCCTACTTTATAAAGAACATCAAACCATACATTTTATTACAAAGAATATATTTTTGACATTTGTTTCGGCGAAAAACCTACGCTAATTAAAATTCTTAGTATAAAATTTGTTAACTGTAGCGGCTTCCTGGCGGCATATATGTACATATGTACATATTTTTTTTATGGGAAAATTGCGGTTAAATTCTTTTTAGTGTATAAATTAGCTTTAAAAAATATCAAACACATTAATATTAAAAAAAAGATGTTTGTCCTCTTAGGCGGCACTGTATGTCCGCCCTATTAATAACCGGATTTGACATTATACATATACCGCAACTGTGTATGTGAACATTAGACTGGGTCGCAAAAAAAGTGTGTAAAACGTGTTAGCAAAATCACTTTTTCGAAAGAAAATACAAGTAATTTTTAAGCAAAAAATAAAACCGACTTCAATTCTCATATAAAAATTTAAGAGTATTTCTTCATAATCCAATAATCGGATCTAAACAAAATTGGGATGGAGCCACCTCTGCGGTACCACCATTCTTCTAAAAAAAAAGAATTATATAAAACGGTTGACGTAGTCCAAAGTTATGCGGTACTTAAATAAAAAAAAATTCGACGATTTGATAGTAGTAGTAGTAGTAGTAAATTTTCTTAATATTAAATTTTTCGACAGGAAACATGGTTTTATTGTGTTGAATTGCAAAATATATGGTTTATAAAAAAGACTTAATAGCGAAAATGTTACAAAAATCGCGAGTTTTATGAAGGTATTAGAAAATTCCAGTGCATCTAAAGTTTCTGAGGCGTTGTTTACTTTTATTGAGAATTGTCAAAATCGGGAAATAGCAAGTAGCGGTTTCTGGAACATGCCACATTTGTCCGCTACATCGTGATGTGATAAAAGCTGGCAGCACGCCGTAAGGTTGCAGAAATTTTTCAAAATATGTTCGACAAATATCTTGATATGGAAGGAACTGCTTTAAACTGTCGAGAAAAAAAATGCCAAAACTCAACGCAATTTTTAGCAACTTCAATCTGGCACTTTATTATACTAAAATTATTATTTTTTAGATTCTAATTAAAATGTTTGCAATTTAGGTGAAACCTTGCAGAATATTTTTAATTTTTGTACAAAGTTTGATCCAAAACCTAAGATCTACCATATTTTCTTGAAATCTACCACATTTTTTTCCAGATTCTACCTCACAATTTTTTTTTCAAGTTCGATCACTGGTGCCATGGACTGGTATGATGAAAAGAGATTTACAGAGGGCTTTCCTTTTCAATTAGCTACCCTGCCCAAAATAGCACATGTTGGCAAGAGTTATTCCTTGATCTCCAGGCTGATATTGTTGGTGGTGTTTAGAGAGTAACGAAATAGTAGACGAGACTGCCAAAGGTGCCACCAGTCTGACTTTAGAGCAGACAAACCACATTCATAGACCACTCCAACACGACGAAATGGACGACCGTATGAAGAGGCAGTTCAGGGTTAGATACAATGAGTTAACCACCAGAAAAACTACAAAAAATATGTGCGAAATCAGCGAAAGTAATTATACTCGCTTCTTTTTATGGTTATCAAAGAAAGTGGCCACTCATGCACAAAAAATGGGTATCACTAATGTGGACATGTGCAGTAAGTGTCGTGATCGGGAGGCCAGAGAAACCCATTAAGCATCTTCTATGCCGATGTCCCACACTTAAATGCTTGGGAGCCTATCAATTCGAGAAGTTAAAAGACATCTCAAAAGCTGAGCTGAAATTACTGTTGAAATTCGCAAAAAGCGCTAGAAATTCTTTGTCTACTTTGACGCCTAAGGCGAACCTCAACTGACAACGCTGAGAACCTACCGGTCTATTTGTCGCTCAAAGCCGGCTGAATTGCCCTGACCTTAGCTACTAAGCAAATGTAATTTAAATATCGAAAGGAAGTCAAAGTTTCCTAAACCCAAAAAGACGCCGCCAGTTATTCAAGCAAATGAATTTCATGTCTTTTTGTGCTGTTCAACTAATTTCGCCTGTTCAACTTCTTGGTTGCTTAAACACTGTCTTGGGTAAATTTTAAAGTATTTTTTCTTAGCCGCTTTCTTAAAAGTTTCGGGAAAAGGTTTTTATGATCTTTTGATTGCTTTTTATGCTAATCACCGCAATTGAACACAGCACTTAAAATAAAGAAAAAATAAATGATGAATATAATTACGATATAATTTTAATTACGCACTCAAGGTGTCTTCAGCCACTTTATTGCTTCAACTTATGAATTATTTAAATGCATTTCTTTTAAGTTCTTGAAGCGAAAAAATATTTCCAACACTTTCACCTCTTAACTTACTTTCGCTACGTTTTCTCAAAACAAACAAAAAAGTTTAAATTATAATATCCACTACGAATGGAAAACGCTAACTACTAATCCACAAAAAAAAAATCTTCAATTTCGTGGAACGTACAGAGGCGACTGACGACAGCAGCGCCATCGATAAGCGACTCTCAGTCACGCAAACGCCAAATGGCAGGCCAAGTAGAAGAAATCACCAACACAAGCGCAAGACAATTTAGTTAGTATTTTCAGCATTTCGTAGCCAGCCAACAAGCAAGCATTTGCAAGGAAACACCAGCTCGATGGCTCAATATCTAACCTAATTTATGCGCATGTATTTGTGAGAGAAGAAGAGAGCGCGCACGCCACCGTTAACCGGCAGTGGGTGGCTAACATTTAACCAAGTTAGTAGCACTCAACTGTAGGCTTGAAGATGGATTGACGTACGTAAAAAAATATTGTGTATTTGCAAGTGTTTACGTGTGTGTGTGTCTAAATTACTGGTATTTTATATGGAAACCTAACAAAAAAAAATCGACGCGACGAAGAAGAAATTTTTCGCTGATGACGTTTAAGCCAAATTCTCTACAAACACAAAGGCAAATACAAACATTAGCATACATAAGTATATGTGATTTATGGTATTCATGGATAGGTGTATGGATTTGCACATAAATATTTTTGTATTTCCTATACAAACAATCTACATACATACATAGTAAATATGCACTCAAGCGGCACTTCTGCTGCTGTGGTGGGACCACAAATTTTTCACCACACATTCTCAATAATGATCGTGCGCGCACCGCACCGCAATTCGTTACACACAGCTACTTATACATAACTCCTACTATATGTATATACATAAGTACGTTCATATGCATATGTATATATTCGATAAGTTTGTAGGTGCTACGTTACGTATGAGTAACCACTCAGCAAAATGGAATTGAATGAATCAGTGAGTTGTCGTTTTGAGTGGGTCGTCTTACATAGATATGTACATACATACAGTGCGTGTGGGCCGCGTTGCTTTAGTGGATGGTATCGTGGTGGTTTCTAATATCTGTAAAGAGTGTTTGCTTGAAAAAGCTTTGCGGTGCTTTGAGGCAAACTGATATGCGTATGCTTTTAACAAAAAATTTCTCTTATAGAATTATAAATTTAAACAAACACACTTGGAAATGCAGCAGGATGCTTTAGCTGAGGCCGAGTGCCTGGGGCAATGACTTTAAATTTTACCACATAATTCAGTTTTTTTAGGCCTAAAGTTCGGTCGATATTTTATAGGAATATACAAGTACCTACTAAGTATACGAACAACATCCTTTGATCTTCCAAATAGTGTAGACTTTCTCAGTAGAAAATTTTAAAACAAATTTGGTGACTTTCGTTACTGCATATTGATGAGCCGCAAAGCAGTTACGAGAATAAGGCGTTTATGCTCGAGCCTATAAAACACCAACAGCCGGTTTTATGAAAGCAATTTAAGCGAATAATAATTATTATTATTATTTTTTTTTTATTTGAATTTAATATGAAAACTGACAGAAAGGAAAAACTTAAAATATTCCGATAAGAAAAATACGAACAATTCCGTAAAGTCCCGAAAAAGAATCCCGAAAACCACAAAACATTTCATTATATTATAAATGCCGCTCTGAATAGTAACACAACTCAAACAAGTGTAGAAATTGAACCCGTGCTCCCAGTCGAAGACGGCAGAGTCGATGACCCACCACAAGATTATGACGAGGTACGAATAGCCAATTTCGTACATGAGACGAATCACAAAATAGCGCGTTAGTGCGAAAGAATAAATAGTCGATTTTTCCAGCGGACTCGGTGTCATATTTTAGTCGGTCGCATACTTGCGTGATCTTGTGTATTTGGCTCAAGAATTTCGAAAGAATGTAAAAACTTCAGCCCTCAAAGTATTCAACGCGGTACCCGCTGATTTTCTCATCAGAAGCATAAAATGATATGAGACTCTCTAATTTTTCTTCTTAAATTCTAACTTTTCTGACTTGGCAGCACTGCCGAATAAAGTTATGGCGATCTGCAACTAGATCAGTGATGCTCAAAACAGCGCCCGTGGGCGGAACTCTTCAAAGCTCTATTTAAATTGTATATGAATGCGCGCAGAACAAAAGCTCTCTCTGGGCATCACTGCACTGGATACGCGCCAAATACAGCGATTTAAATTCTTCAATAGAAAAATTTCTTTTATATTTAAGAAAATGCCTAGCACCGTCAGCAAAAAATATTATTAAAATCAAACGCGATTATCTGGCGTCTTAAAGTTTGCACTTTAAATTTAATTGGCTACAAGACTGCGAAGCTAAAATTTTTTAATTTAAATTTAAGTCAAGAAAATCTTCTGACGAATTCTATCAAATTGAATAGGAATCCTACCATACCACCAAAATTAAAATTTAGAAAAAAAATTTTACCAAATTTGGAAATGCTGCTTTAAAGCTGCTGCATTTAAAGTTGCTCCATGCATTAAAATACAAGGTGGCGCAAAATTAATCAACCGATTTTGTGTTTTGAATAACTTTTTTACTAAATAAAAAAAAAATTATTTTGAGTGATGGAAATCTCTATTTGGACCTCACGATGTTTTCGGTTAAGAGGAAAAGATGATATCCGTCAAGTGGCTGCCGCCAGTGTGGGTAGACATTTTTGCCTGTTTTATCGCATTTGCCATGACTTCCCGCAAGATTTCCGGTGATAACCGTTGGCTTTCCTATCGAATATTCTCTTTAAGGGCTGCGATTGTCTGAGGCTTGCTGGCATAAACCAGCGACTCTAAGTAGCCTAGCTAGCTAAGTAAGACGAAAGAAGTGATAAAGAAGAAGGGCGATTAATTTTGCACCACCTTGTATATTAAAGTGTATTGCTACTCGCTCTTTGCCTACTCGAATTTTTTTCGCAATATTGCTAATTCGGTTGACAAAAAATATTGCAATGTATTGCGTGCACTCTGGGAATAACTAAAATAATAATGATAATGTCAGCGCAAAAATTACACGACAACATGCAAACTAATCAAATATAACAACAATTCCGTTGAGCTTGCACTCGTTAAAGTTTTTTCTATACATATTAACTAGCGCATGTGTATATAAACTTTGCATATATTTACTCTCTGTGAGCTTATACATATTTAACAGTTAGNCGTCAAGTGGCTGCCGCCAGTGTGGGTAGACATTTTTGCCTGTTTTATCGCATTTGCCATGACTTCCCGCAAGATTTCCGGTGATAACCGTTGGCTTTCCTATCGAATATTCTCTTTAAGGGCTGCGATTGTCTGAGGCTTGCTGGCATAAACCAGCGACTCTAAGTAGCCTAGCTAGCTAAGTAAGACGAAAGAAGTGATAAAGAAGAAGGGCGATTAATTTTGCACCACCTTGTATATTAAAGTGTATTGCTACTCGCTCTTTGCCTACTCGAATTTTTTTCGCAATATTGCTAATTCGGTTGACAAAAAATATTGCAATGTATTGCGTGCACTCTGGGAATAACTAAAATAATAATGATAACGTCAGAGCAAAAATTACACGACAACATGCAAACTAATCAAATATAACAACAATGCCGTTGAGCTTGCGCTCGTTAACGTGTTTGCTGTACACATTAACTAGTGCATGTGTATATAAACTTTGCATATATTTACTCCCTGTGAGCTTATACACATTACCCTTGGCAGTTAGATGGTCAGTTAGCTGCACCGGAATGTACCTGCAAATAATCGTTACACTCTCATAAACTAATAACAAAAATTTCTCCCTTTGGTTGTTGAAGATGAACGATTAATAGAAGCGATCAGATAGAGCATTTAAGCACGAGGGGTAATAATTAACATACTAGAATGTTTTTCAGTATAAATAACCGACGATGTATTTCTTGAGGAAAATTTACAGCCAAGGCAAAGTATTTTTTCAAGCAAAAGAAAAATAACGAAACACACTTCTTGTGATTTTCCTAAGATCTGAATTATAAACTTTAGGCGGTAATAATAACACTGGATCACAAATTTGAGATTTGTTTTTGTTCTCCAGATGTCACTATCCAACTCCTATGTAGAATTTCTCGGCTATTCCGCAAATCGAGTAAATTCTTTTTTTCTATGGATACGTTTTCGAGATATTTGCAATTTACCGTTATTCAGCGTAAAGCAAAAATTGATTCCTTTCAATCACGTATATCTTACGAACCAATTTAACAATCTTAATACAAAATACAGCAAATGAAAGCTAATAAAATTCACCATAAACGGTCCAGATGTTTTGTTTCTTTTTTTTAACGAAAAAATTAAAAAAATGAAAATTTTAAGAGGGAAAAAATAAAAAAGTAATGATTATTTTTTTTTTTTATTTTTTTTTAAATTATTTCTCAGAAACTATCATTTCTAGAATTGGCTTTCATTTTTAGGCCTGATAATTTCTGAGAAAATAATTAACAAATTCAGATTTTTTTTTTTGATGAAAAAATGAAAAAAACTCAAGCTCTAACAGAGAAAAATTGAAAAAAAAATAATGACTATTTTGTTTTTTATTTTTCTGTGAACTAATTTCTCACAAACTATCAGGCTTATCGAAAAGTGATGTATATACGGTTTATGGAGAATTTCAATGGCTCTCATTTGCTGTATTTCGTATTGCGGAACCACTTTTTTAAGCTGAATAACGGTAAATTGCAAATATTTATCTCAATTCTGCAATTCTGCATAAGTATTGGATATTGGCAGCAATAGAACATTTTTGCTGTAAACAAGTATAATTTGGGAAAGTACCGCATTCATATGAAACAGCTGTATATGCCGTTTAAGAAAATAGTTCCATTTGAACTGAATTATTTCTATGAGATAAAATTTAAACACCATCCTTTTATTTACCTTCCTATTATTATACTTTGCACTCCCTCTTACTAAAAATTTTAATTTTTGGTTTTATGTTAAGTACTCTGTTGTTTTGTTGTTTTGCCGTTATTTGCATTGTTACTTTTACTTTTACTTTAAGTGCTAGTAAAAACAATGAAAGCACCAAAACGTCATAGAGTAACTTTTACGATAGGTGAGGTAAGTGAATTTTATGAACGAAATAAAATCAACACCGAAGAAAACTTTACAACCAACACCAATGTATACACGTGTAACCATGCAGTCTCCTTTGAAAGAGAAGTAGCCCTTCCATTGCGGTAGATACATACTCGTACAGTGAAAGACAAAATGATTATTGACAAGAAACGTTTGAATCAAAAATAATGTCCTCTTGACATCGTCGATCGACGATATGAGGGAATAAATATTTCATCGGACATTTAAAGCAGAACCTCTCAAAAGGAAAGTTTGATACTTTTTTGAAAGAGGCTGAAACCATAAACATCGTAAAGATATAAAAATTTTTGAAGGAGACTGACTTGTTAAAGTGTATATGATACTGAGAATAATGTGTAACAAACTCTATAAATCTTTTAATCGCTAACCCTATCATTGACCTACAGACTGCCGAATGCCCTTGTTGCTAGCGCTGTTGTCCATTTATTAGTTAAGAAATCAAAAATAATGTTGGATATATGAACGGATAAATACCAGGAACGTGAACCGGTTTTTAACCGAACTCTTTTCAAACCGGATTGACAGTTTTGTTCTGCTAATTAACTGAGCCATTACTTGAACCGAAATTTTCCACAAAATTTCTACTTTTTATAAAAGTTTAATGTTTATCTCTACAATTTTTAATAGGAAAATCTGTCAATTTTTTCACGAAGTATAGCGTATGAAATAAATTACATTGGAGGAACGCTAACATGACACAAAAAAAAAACGCCGAGACACGTAAACTTAATTCTGGGTCTTAGATTACGAATCTGTAAACCGGTTTTCCAGTTGCACAGCGAAAGAAAAAAGCTCATACTTTACCAGGAAAAAAATTTTAAAATACATATTTCACTCATACATTGCGTATAAGTAACATTCTTTCCTGCTCATATTTCAAACAAAAAAATTATTGCTCATTTTCATTTGACCATTTATTTACAACTTCTTTATTTATACATCGATTTTCTTCGCTGTAGCTTGATTTTTTTATAAAAGAAAACAGAATACAGATTTGTAATCTACGTCAGAGAATTAAGTTTTATTAAAGATGAAATAATCCGCTAGGTGACACAAGATTCGATACATTTGGAAACCCCGTATTTATGATCCGATTTGGTTCATATTTAGAAAGCTTGTTTTAAAATTATATTTTGGTATTAACTTCTTTTGATTATATATTTTTTCAATCCCCATTTTTACGAACCAATCCAAAAGAGCAACGGTTCGTACCGCTAAATCGAACCGATCAAATTTTGAATTCAAAAACACAAAAAAATTAAATGAATAATCCATCCATATTGTCATAAAAATTGTAATGTTTTACTCCTGATTTGAATTAAGATAATAATAATAGATTGACGTTTACACAATAGCAGAGTTTTCTTGGGCAATGATCGGGATCTGGATAAAAAATTTCCACGCAAATGCAACAACAACAATATTATCCTGATAAAGATCTGATTCAATTCTGATAAGTTATTGGTTTTGTTTCACTGATAATTTGGCAGTATGGTTTGGTAGCGCTGACAAATAAATGTATACTCAAACAGATATTCTGCCATTGTTCTTTTTAACATATTTCAAGAAAAAAGTCGCCTTTATGTTAAATATTTATTCAAATAAATATTTTATAATTTCGTCTTCCTCGTGCAAGTAGTATAAAATTAGTGCCGCCAACGCCAACAAGGATGATCCAGATCGTTTCCGTGAGAAATTATCGTGATATCGAGCTGGATAACCCAAGAAAACACAACTTATATGCTAGTGTTTCGCCGAGCTTCTCCTACGATTTGTGGCGTGAGAATTGATATTGTCAAACGAAGAGGAGGAACATATATTTTCACGCCCAATCCGAACGGTGATAGTATTTTTATGAGAAGCTGTTCTTTTCATGGCAGAAATACACTCGGCGGTTTGCCGTTGCCTGCCGAGAGGCGGCCGCTATTAGAAATAACTTCTTTTTTTTGTGTGTTAGTCGGAAACTGGACTCGAATCCAGGGCCCGCGGAATGGTAAATATCAATTTCATAAAAATTTTTAATCTCCAGATGATAAGCAGTTCATATTTGAACTATTCACAGTAGCTATGATCATCTCATATTCGCACAAAAACTTGTTAATGAGTCCATAATAGACAACGTCACATACTTCGTATGGTTGCGGCTCTATCCCGCAACTTTTCGTAATAAATCATTTTGACCACTCAGATGGTTAGTTTTCTAGAAGTCAACTGAAACTGAAATGTTCATAATCGGAAAAGCGATTCTTCTGTTCCCATTAATTGGTCAATCGCGTTGATTTAAAAATTTTGTGTTTTGCCAATTACATTTCAGCTTCATACCACTGTGCGTCGGTTAATGCGGGGCCTTTATTTGTCGCGAAAACTGATTCGCCACTCTGCATTGCAGCCAGTGCAGCTCTTCCTCTATGTCTAACTGGTGGCAAAAGTCGTAGGAATTTAGCATGATTACCACGCTGAGATAGTAAATGATGATTACCATTGACCACAATGCCTACCAACTACATTTTTAACAAGATAAACTTTTGGGTAAGAGGTAAGAGGAAGAGAAACTAGGAGCGCATAGTGTGTGATTTTACGCCTCGACTCGATATAAAGCATTTAAGACCTTTCTAGTGTTAACTAGCTGTGGTTACATAACAGCAAATTTATATTTATTATTATACGAATTTCCTTAATCGCCACACAGTGCACGTAGCTGTGTCATTGAAAGCTCCATCTGTTCTAACAACCCACCTCCAATGAAACCAAAAAAAAAAATTGAAGATATGAAAAAGAGAACCAAAACAGGCGCCCACACAATAACTGACCATACAGGTGATGACTGTGGCAATACATATTTTGATATATACATATGTACCTAAAGTTGTATGTATGCACATTTGAATGTTTCTTGATACTAGGCAACCAACCGAGAACAAGAACCATCACGAGCAACATTGTATGTATTTATGTTTGTAGGTGGCAACACAATGAATGGACTGCCTGCCCCACATAGTGTAACTGCCGCGATTGCCGCTGCTAGTAACCACATTCGCGTACGCAAAAGCCAACTTGTTTGCCTTAAGGCGATGCTAAAGACTGGTTTTCACTATGTCATATTTTGACGCCAAAACTTGCCGACATATTTTGACACAACTTTATCTCCTTTATCTATACCTTTACCGATAATATTATGGGCCAAAAACTGACAGATAGCCGATTTAGCAGGGCACGTACCCGACTAAAGACCTATCCTGATCGAAATCAATCGATAGACCGCTTTCTAATCCCACTTGACAATGTGTTTTCACTTATTTGACGACAAATGCCACTGAATTTGACATAGTGAAAACCAGCCTTATTAATGGTCGACACAAATGCGAGGCAGGCAAGCAGAGTGCGGCCGGAGGCATCTGGGCGTATGAGCAACCTTAAGTTTGTGTGCAGGGCTGACGGACGGATAGCAGCGGCCGGTGGTGAAAAATTATTGCATTCAGGCATTGAATTGATAAGTTAAAAATAGCTAAGGATATCGAAAGGTAGAAACAGGTGTGCATTTATGCGCAGGTGACGGTGGTTACACGGTTTGTTAGGCTGAAAGGTTACCTGCTTTTGCACAGGTCTGAACTCTACGCGATTGTGAATGTGTATGTATGTATGTAAATATGTATGTAGATAACAAGCAATTTTTTGCTGATTAGTGGGCGTTTGCGATGACGATGACCATGGTGATTTGCAAATAGGTTTTGTAAAAATAAAAGAATAAAAAATGGAAAAGGAACCCTTCGCAATGCTGATCTGATTAGGAAATTGAAATACATGCTATGGGCTTGTGTGGGCAGAGTGCTTGTAGAATGGCGTAATTGGCTGACGAATGGGCGGCTGAGTTTTTTTTATGTGTATTTATATTTGCTTAGGCGTATATGAAAATGGTTTCCACGAGAGCTGTCGATAGCATATCGTTAATCTCTATTGCCGCTCAAGTTTTTGAAATTTTGATATAAGTATGGAAAGTGTTTCTAACAGCTAAAAATTAGCTACAAAAACACATGAAACCCCCCTCGAAAATTCTCTGAAAAGAAAACCTTTACACTTCAAACTATTGACGTTGACATTGCTGCGCCTGTGGCTGCTGCTGCGGCGACTCCTTCACTTCAGCTGCTTTTTTCATTTTCTCCAGCTGCTAGCTTTGCACTATTCGCGTATACCAACAACATTTACTACGTCATCACGTCACATACACACAACGGCACACACATACACAAAGCTTTACACTAATACCACTAAACAAAAAATTTCCACTTACACCAGATTACGGAGCTTGGAATTCATTAGCCACTGAAAATGTATTTGTGCTGATTTCTAAAAAATAAAAGTATTGAAATTCTCCAAAAAATTTCGACATTTCAGCCCAAAACTATGCAATGCTTTTAAATTTTCTGCGCTAGCCAACGTTTTCCGGTGCACGCGTATGTGTGTTTTTCCACTGTGTTTCTCCCACAAAATGTTTATTGCATTTTAATAATAGATATGCCAATTTTACAAGTACGTATGAATCTACACTTTCGTTAAAATGTTGGCATCTACCGAAGGACTGCTCATGTCCTACTGAAACGACGAATTAAATTATTTGGTGAGCTGCAAGCAGCGAATACTCGAGCAGGCGTAAGTCTCGCAAAGAACAGCTGCCGTGACAACTCGCTACTTCGTGCGCAGCGAATATATCTAAATCTATATACATACATATGTATGTATGTGCATATATGTATGTGTGTCTGCAATCNAGAACAGCTGCCGTTACAACTCGCTACTTCGTGCGCAGCGAATATATCTATGTAAATCTATATACATACATACATATGTATGTACATATATGTATGTGTGTCAGCAATAATTTTTGTTCGGTATCTTAGGGCGATAACAACGCTCACGCATTGCAAGCAGCAACAACAATTCTACATATTTGTTATATCCCTGCAGGAAATAGATCTAACTATGAGTTCACTTGAAGTTGATTGGGAAGGCACAAAAGGTAAATAACTATTTACTGGATATTTTCTTTGAGGAAAACTAGCTATATTCATAGGTATGGGGATGGCCGCGAAGTAGTCAAAGGTTAGTGTCAACTAACTTGTAACTAACTACTTTTGAACATAAAATATCAATAAGAAAAATATATATATATTTTTTCCATTTATTTACTTTGNGGCACAAAAGGTAAATAACTATTTACTGGATATTTTCTTTGAGGAAAACTAGCTATATTCATAGGTATGGGGATGGCCGCGAAGTAGTCAAAGGTTAGTGTCAACTAACTTGTAACTAACTACTTTTGAACATAAAATATCAATAAGAAAAATATATACATATAAATTTTTTCAATTTATTTACTTTAAGTAATATTTAACACTATATGTACATTAGGGTGGCCCAAAAAAAAGTAAAGTCGGAATCCTAAGAAGAAGAAGGAGAAGCAGAGTTTTCCGATCGTAAAATATTGATTTTCAAGAATTCTATACCATTTCTACAAAAAGTTGTGGTTTTCTCACAAAAAAATACATGGAAAACTTTGGGCGCTTTGAGCGACCTCTAAATATTTTTTGATTTCAAAATAAAAAAATAGGGATATATTTTTTCGGTATAGAACAATCCTAGGGGGTGAGAACATAAAAATGCCGACTTTACTTTTTCACATGCATTTTTGGACCACCCTAATGTACATACATATATTTGGTTACATATTCTGTTGTAGGGTAGGTTAGGTTATCCGCGCTGCCCTTATATTCTGTTGTAGGTTAGGTTAGGTTATCCTGGCTGCCCTTATATTCTGCTGTAGGGCAGTAGGTTCTAACTCCCTAAGGCATAAATTCAATGTGATAATATAAAATTTCAAACTTCATTTTATTTGTCCTGAATTTCCAAGTTTCATGTTAGCCTTTTGTAGTTAACTAAAAGTTATATGTCTCGAAAAAAAACTGCCTACAAGTGGGCTATTTTTATCAATTGGTATTTTTTTTCTGCAGGGTTTTATTCAACATTGTTGTGTAAATATCTTTGTGTAATAGTTCATCTGTGTGTGTGAGCACGAGTGCCTGCGTAAATTTTTCGGCTTGCGTCGAAAGCTCTACCTAGTGCGTGTTCATATCTAGAGAGTATGTAGTATTTATTGGGCAGGTCGAGCTTTTATTGTGTAGCGTTTCAAGTTTGGTGGAATGTCAATATTCAATTTATGAATGATGATTTGCTATACTATTTCTTTTTGTACGTATAGCTTATTATTAGGAGTGGCTTGTTGGGAGTTACGGCACAAAAGCCATTGTTAATTTCATGCCAAGTGCCTTCCAATCCTAAAATGATCATGATTAATATTTTCTTACAGGTAGTTTCTAACTACTTGTATTACAATGTAAAATCTTTCGAAAGACAATTGTTAAATAACTGGAAAGGTTTCAAAGATGTTGTTGCTGTAAAAATTTCGTCTGAATGGATTTTTTTTCAACTCGTGATTCTGCCCAGCGCAAATATTTATATACAGTCAGCGTCAAAACTTTGAATTCCCTGACGTTTTGACGATTTTTTTTTATTTATATAGTTTATAAATATATATATATTTTTTTACAATTTTCGTTCTATTTTTTATAAAAATATATGTAGTATGTAGTTCATTCAACAGCAAAAACCAGCATAATCAATTTTTACAGTTTCATATAAAACTCGGGAAAATTCAAGAAATACCAAAAAATTTGTATCAAAATTTTTAATTCGATTCCTTAGAAAAATTTTGGGTATGCAATTTTGTAGCGCATTAAATTTTAGTACAGTAAGGTGCAAGTTTCAAGTCACTAAAAATTACCTTTGAATTTCCAGAACGGATTTTGTCGAAGGTGTTGCGGATTTTCTTCAATATAAAAATGATTTTGTTCATGCGAAAATTTTCCCCTAAATGCGGGAATCAGCAGTAACACAAGATTCCTTAGTTTGGTAAAATAATTTAATAGTTTTAACGCGATGTTCAACTCTAAAAAAAAGACTTTTTACAAAACCAAATACCAATTTGATTTGCTTCTTTTATTAGAACAGTTGGTTTATGGTAAACAGTTTTATAGCCCATGCAATTTTAGTCTAATAAATTTTTGAACTTTTTATCATAGAAGCATGAATTTCATGAAATAAAATACGGGAGACTGCCCGCAACAAATTGCACTTGTTATATAAAGAGAAAACGCAAAAACAGTCTCAAAAATCAACCAGAATTTTTAGAAGTTTGAAACTTGCACTTTATCAGACTAAAATCGTATGGGCTATAAAACTGCATACCCAGATATGTTAAGATTATAAAGTTGAAATAATGACGAAAATTTGTCGAATTTTCCTAAATTTTGAAAATATGATTTATATGGTTTTGATTAAAGTTTGGACAGTATTTTTATAGAAAAATATCAAAAAAAGTTTAGCTCAAAAATCATTACGAATATTAAAAAAAATAGAATCAAGACGTGGTCACTTGTTTGAGTCACTGTATGTAAACCGGCTCAAAAATTTGTCCACATACTCACCTACAAAATTTTTAACTAATTTTAATTTTGGTAAGCTTTTGAACTTCAGTAATGCCCACGAAAATCATTACGA
>NW_016162636.1:0-13648 GCF_001687245.7 Rhagoletis zephyria
ACTGTTGTTGGGTAGCTCGTTTCCAATGGGATGGTGACAAGAAAGTGGCAGACTTACGTTTTGATGATTTTGGGATAATCGGCGAATGGGGGTCCAATTGCTGTCAAATGAATAGACCAGGTTTTGTATTCACAACTTCTTTATTTTCCCCTGCACAATTTGGTTGGGGATTCGCCGGAAGAAATGTGACGGAACCCTTTGCCTTTGACTGAACCAGATACAAGATAAAAAAAAAGAAAAAAGAAAAAAGCCTTTTTCCTTATGTTTGGGCTCAGTCGATTTCCCTTTATTAGATATGGGTGAATATCGACTAACTGAATGTCGCCAGCTTTTAACCCAGTTTAATTATTTGGTTAAGATTACTTCCGTTCTTGCGAGGGCTGATGCGTGTGGTTCGCTCCGTGTCCAATTCGGGAAAGGAAGAATATTTCCTTAGCCTCGTGGTATGTGACCACCGATTCTTTTATCGTGTGTAAGTGTGTGCATTTCCCTATTGTCACTGTCAATTCGTGCCTATGCCGATATGATGGTTCGTGTCTTGGATAACATTGGTTACGTACATTCATCTGGCAATCCCCCCCATTTTGAAGTTTAGCTTTGACAGTTTTGTTATGTTTACATTTCTTATGATCGTTCTTATGTCTATTATTTGGGCAATAAAAATAATAGATCATTATCCCCCTCTCATCTTCAGCGACACGTTAACAAAAAAAATGTGGAGCGTTTAGTAGGGATATGAGAATGGTGGTTAGAATGCAATTCACGGGCTGTGGTTTGATCGACGTTAGACCTTACATCGAAATCGTTCCACATGATCTTCATCAACCCCATCCTGACTCGTTCAGTTCGCCTTTAAGCGCATATGTATGTATGTACAAATGCTCCGTCTTTCGTATTTAGTTTCAGTACGCATTACATAAGCTACGGTAGATGAAAGGCATTGGTAAATGATTTGGTTATGAAACTTTTCTTGTTTGCTTTGATCGATTTACTAGCAATGTACTGAGGATATAATATAACAAAACTATGGATATAACAAAACTAAACTTAATTAATTTATTCCAGCCGGGTACCCTGTAATAAGGCAGGATCAATGGAGTCTGGAGGCCCGCCATATATTCATCGAAATTCTTGAGAAGGCGAAGGTACTGACTAAGTTAACGTGTTGTGATTAAATCGGCGGAATAATTGCCAAGCACTCGGTGTTTAGCATCGATCAGTTCATATGAATTCGAACCAAGTTTCCGTGAAACATAGGCTCTAATTTTTGGTGGGGCTAGTTTTTGTGCATAGCCCTCTCCGGCCACAGACTGTTTAGGATTGGGAATGTACACTTCCGAGCCTATCTCGAAATGGCGTTCTCTTTTGCGGGTCAATGCCCGTTGTGCGGTTTGTTGATATTGTGCGAACTGTCTGTCTCGAATTTCATCAGCCAGAACTTTACGTTGTTCCACATCCTGGGTATGGTATGGATTTACATCCAATAATAATTTATATTCGTTTCCATCTTTCACATATTCACGACCGGTGTGCAGAAAATATGGCGTGTAGCCCGTGGCTGAATGCACTGAAGTGTTAATATCATGAATAACACGAGAAAGATGGTTTTCCCAGGAGCAGTGTTCAAGAAGATCAGCCATGTGAGCACGTAATCCAAGTTTTATGCTTTTGTTTGTCGCCTCCACCTGATTGGCTTGTGGATGGTACAAAGGGGTTTTCATGTGTTTGATATTATAATCGGCGCAAAGCTTTGCGAAAGTTTGACTGACGAATTGAGTACCATTATCTGATATAATGAGTTCGGGG
This sequence comes from Rhagoletis zephyria, assembly GCF_001687245.7. Lineage (NCBI taxonomy): Eukaryota > Metazoa > Arthropoda > Insecta > Diptera > Tephritidae > Rhagoletis > Rhagoletis zephyria. The sequence continues at coordinate 1,807 of NW_016162636.1, forward strand.
CAGCCATTCACAGTGAATATATGTCGAAGAGAATTGACTACGGATATAGCGTTTGCACTTTTCATGGGCTGCGCCCAGACATATCGCGAGTAGCAGTCGATGGCTACGAAGATCCATTGGTTACGATTTTTAGACATGGGCAGCTTACCGACGAAGTCAATCGATAATTGACGACCCGGTCGTTTTGGTTCTCTATATTCGCCGTGAGGTGTTTTGGTGCTCTCATTACTTGGTTTAATGCGGTGGCATAGTTCACATTGCCGAACGTACTGGTAAACGGACTCATACATGTTTGGCCAGTAATAGCGTTGTGAGATACGTCTGTAAGTTTTCCAAACACCCTGATGCGAATGTTGGTTGTGGTTTTCATCGAGAACTTTGGCTCTCTCAGAAGATGGTACACAAAGTGTCCACAGTATTTCCGCACTTTGATTGGAAAATTTCAATCGATGGTATAGAAGGTTGTTTTCGATTTTGTATCTATCTAATGGTTGTTTTGAGGCCATGGCATGCATTTTGTTGTACCATTTATCGCCAGTATTTGGGTCAATGTTAATCACGGACGTGATTGGGGAAAGATTCACGTGAAAATCACTCGGAAGGTCAATTGGGTTTCTGCGAACGATGTTGAGAAGAGCAAAAGAACGAGATAAGGCGTCAGGAAGTTCCAAATGTTTTCCTGGTTTATGAATAATTTTGAGTTCGTATGGTGATAATCGGATCGCCCAACGACATAAGCGACCAGTTGGATCTTTGAGAGTTTGTAGCCAGCGTAACGCTGCATGATCCGTTACCACAACCAATTCACGACCCTCAAAATACGGACGAAACTTTTCGACCGCTAAGAGAACGGCTAGGCATTCCCGTTCGGATGCTGTGTAATTTTGTTCGGCTTTCGAGAATTTCTTTGAAAAATACTGAACCACCCGTTCATTCCCATCATGTTCTTGTACTAGAACAGCTCCCGCCGCGATCAGCGAGGCATCGGTATAAACCTTGAATGGTTTTGAATAATCTGCCATAGTCAGCACGGGAGTAGTAGTTAAACACTCTTTGAGTTTGAGAAAGGCTTGTTCAGCAGCGGTATTCCATTCAATGGGTCCTTTTCGGTTTCCTTTATACAATTCACAAAGGGGAGCTGTGATCTCCGAGAAATTTGGAATAAATTTACGGTACCAGCCCGCTGCACCAACAAACCGTCTGACTTCTTTTGCCGTTTTGGGCCGTGCGAATTCAACAATAGCTCGAATACGAGATGGATTCGCAGATAGACCCTCTTGCGACAAAACGTAACCCAGGAATTCCAATCGTTTACAGCAAAAATTCGATTTGGATGTTGAGATGGTTAAGCCGGCCCCAGCCAAACGTTTTGCAACAATAGCCAATATCTTAACGTGTTCTTCAAACGTCGAAGTGCAAATTATGAAATCATCCACGTATGCGAATGCATGTGGAACTAAATCCCGGAAAATTTTATCAATGAGAATGGCTAATGTGGCGGGTGAATTTCTCAACCCCATCGTCATGCGACGAAAAGCGTAAAGCCTGTTCCCGAATGCAAATGCTGTTTTCAGCTGGCTCGATTTTGCCAAGGGAATTTGAAAGAAAGCTTGAGACAGATCAATACTGGTTAGGTATTTTGCTGACTTTAGTCGTGCTAAAATCTGGTTAGTATCCGTAATTGGATAGGCATTTGGAACGGTGATTTTATTCAATTCTCTTGCGTCCAAGCATACGCGACAAGTTCCGTCTTTCTTTTTCACAGCCAGAATTGGTGACCGCCAAGGACTTTCTCCGATGGTCATAATGATGTCACGACTACGCATTTTGTCCAGTTCGGCTTGAACTTGTTCAGCCACGTATGGCGATACTGGATACTGGCGTTTCATGACGGGTTTTGCATCACCTGTGTCAATTACGTGTTCGATCTGATTAGTGACATTTAAGGGACCAGACACAGGAGTTGGATTAAAAAGTTTGAGAACGGCGTCCAACATTTGTCTTTGTTCTGGAGTGAGATTATGTGGAAGGCTGACGCTGGTCATTTTTGGTGTATCTATGTCACCGTCTAAACCGAGTGTGGAAGCGTCAATTGGCTCCAGATCACTACTCATAGAAGATACCTGAGCTGGTTCTTTCCCACTCCATTGGTTACAAAAATTAATAAATTCATCCGCCGTAACCATTTCAACTTTCGCGGATGCAACCTCTTCCGTATCACCTTTGGCTGTATTTTTTAAAAATCGCTCCACTTTGTCTTGGTTCTGCACCAGTTCGAAAAAGAAGGCCTCAAGGAAGGTCCGTCCCATAATTGGGTGTTTCAGTGAGATCGGAACGACAATAGTTGGCACAATTCGGGTAAGACTACCGACCGTATATAATACATTCACTTTACCAATGGCCTTAAAAGAGATCGAATTATCGGCAAGACCAATGGATGTTTTGGTAGGTTGCAACTGTCCCCATTTGTGCTTCTCATAAAACGTTTGTGATACGACTGTGACTTCGGCTCCACCATCGAGTAAAACCGTATGAGAATGGTTGTTAACAATAACCGTGAGATAATCGCGACAATCGTTCGGAATATTATAGGTCAAACATTTCTCTGAGATAAAGAAAACATCGCGGAGTCGTGGTTGGTTAACTTGATTAACCGCGTCTTGTTTGTGATTAGGGACGGGAGCTGAAGTAGGTTTGGTAATTGGTGGTGTTCGTTCAGAACATTTGGTTGATGGTTCTTTGCCATCCCTTTGAGTTTGATTATATTCGTTAAGAATCAGAGTAGAATTATTACTGGAATTCGGGACTGAAGATGTGTCGATTTGTAGAGGGACTTCGGTAGAATGAGGATTATTAGAGACAGTGGATTTAGAAAAAGTTATGGATTCTGAGTACGATGGGCCACTATTCCCAATCGACTCACTTATGCGTTTTTTGAACACGGGCATTGGTCCGACGTCACTCCCGGTCGTGTACATTTGTAGCATATCACCCGATTCGGTTGGGTTCGACACCTTTTGAAGTGATGACCCCACATGAGACATTTTGCACATCGTAAATTTTCGTCCCCCTCAACAGTGAGAAATGGGTCGACGATGGTTCCTGCTTTCGTGTCATTCTCATTTCGATTTGTGTCATTTTTATAATCACCGACTGGTTTCGAATCCGTACGTTTCTGAGATGGTTTAAAGGGTTTCTTATGCTTGCCCACGTATGCACATTCCCTGTCATCTGAGTCGGATCCAGGGAACGAAGCGGTATATTCCGAATGTGAAGAATCATCCGGCGAATCATGTAGTGCCGAAATTTCCCGTGGTTCTGATCGCTGTCTATCCGAACGGGTTCTTTCCGGACGGGATGTGGCAACAATGAACGAATGCGGTGCAATTCGCTGAGCGAACTCCCGCAATTGTTCTAACGTGTGGACTTGTCGAGTGTGGACGAGTTCACGAAGATGATCGGATAAGGTACCGATGATGATATCGAGGTGATCCCGTTCATCCAGGCCACAGGCATTACCCTGCAATTGGAATGTCAAGTCATCGATATGTTTCAACAGTGTTTGCGACCGTGGGTCGAATTTAATCTGCGCATATGACATTATTACTTGAGCCCGAGTATGTTTGTTGAGGAAACGAGCACGAAGTTTTGTGCAAAAATCCTGATAATCTCCGAACTTTCTCAGTTCGGTGAAATACCATTGTCGAGCGGCCCCCGTGAGTGTGGGTACCAAACGCGTAACCAATTCATGGTCGGGTACCCCGATCTTATATCGAAATGAGCCAATAATAGCCAAATAATCTTCAACCGATAGAAATTTTTCGTTTACGTGAACGCCATCGAATTGAGCACGTCCCATCCATGATGGTAAGCCTCTAAATTTCCTATCCATTGCATCCGCTTGGGCAGATTCGTCGAATATAGTGGCTTGATTTGGTCGTGATTGCGGTGGACCGGATAGCGAATAATTCGGATATAAATGAGATGGTTCATTAATTGGTTCTTGAGTATGAGACGTTCTAACACCACGGTAGGTATTGGTCATTTGAGTTTGTAAGGGTGACGGACCAACCAAAGAAACATGAGGAGGATCCACCGATGGTGGTATCCAGGTATGATTCAAGGTCGGTAAATCGAGATTCCTGTTTGGACCGACAAAATAAGGTCAAGCAAATCAACATTTACATAAACGGTTAAGTATTATTTGATTGGGAGCCATTTTCCCCTACATTTCTAAATCAAATTGAACTTTGTTTTTAATTTCTAGTAAAAGATAACCTTTTTTTTAATTTTGCACAAAGTTTGGAGCTTTGATTTTTAGAAGTTTTGTTATAGACGGTCCTATCTGCATACCTAAATATATGTATAAAATGATAGCGGTTTTTTAGGGCTATACTCAAAAGCGAGATAGAGTCCCGTCAAATTGTCGGAGGTTATATCTTGCATATATAGTCCTATTATATGCTACTAGAAATCTCGCTAGGCAGTAAGGTTATATATAAGTCGCATTTATTAACCGATTTTGTTCAAAATTTAAATGTTAGCTATGTACCTGTATGATGAAAAATTCTGGGTGGCGCTATAGTCGAGGTTTTGAAAATCCGTACTTTTTATACAATCTGGTTGAACCTCATAATACATTTTCATTTTATGATAAGCAGGTTTTGCAGAAACTGGACCCAATGGATGGCGTGTTTGATCTGCTTTGGCCCTATATTTAAGTTATACGAATTTAGTTTTCAGGTGGCTAAATGAAGGATGGGGTTAAGTATGCATAGAAAGATCGCAAAATTGTGTAAGCGCACCTTTGCCTGACGCCCTCATGCACCCTAAATGCGATCTTGCATCTACCTAGAAACCAATTGATAAATATTAACACGTACTGTCTAAATTCGACGTTCTTCTGTTATTTTACTTATAACATACAAAATTGCTTACCGGAAAATGTCCTGCTTTGGAACTTAAACGTGACTTCAATTTTTTATATCTTTGGCAGGACTTGGAATATACCCGATACATTCAAGTTTGGATATTTTCGATAATTTGATATATATCGATAACTCAATAAATTTCAAAAAACCTAAAATCCCTTAACTCAACTTCATAAATTTGTATAATTCCAAAATGTATATAAATTCTATAAATTTCGATACCTCGGTTAATTTTGATAGCTACATATTTTGCGAAAGCTATCGATTAATTTCTCTGGTAGCATGATAAAATTCGATAAGCAGTGATAACTCAATAAACTTACATAACCTTGAAATTTCGGTAACTCAATATATTTTGAAAATTTCAAAAACTTCGATTAACAACAGGCTAGTTAATATGTTATAAGCTAAAGGTTATATTTTATCTTTTTTCTATATTTATCCCTACCTATACCCTTTTTGTCATAATTACATTTATCTGTTTTCCTTTGCCTTTATTTTTATTCTTTCCTTTATCCTGGAATTTATATCTTTAATCTTTCATATACATACATACATATTCACCCTCTTTCTCCTTTGTCCTTAGAAAAGTAAAGTGTTCAAATTTATGTCTGCTTTTATCCTTTTCCTTCATCTAGGTGAATATGAAGATGAAAAGTGATGCCGTGATCATTCTTGTGTTGATCTTAATCTAAATCTTATTTTTAAACCGCTTATTTGCACGTTTTTGTTAAATTAATGTCATATGCATGTATAGTATAAGAATCACTTGTTTCCGTTGCAATCATTTCCGTCCCAACCATTTCCGTATGCATCATTTCCGTTGAATTTTCCAATTTACACCCAACCAACCAACCGCCGCTAAAGAAGTTTCACTTCAAAAATTCAATAGTTAAATTTTCTTACCTTTTCAGTTACTCTAATCCTTATGTATTTCCTATTGTTTTAATTTTCGTCATTATCTTAATTATCTCCTTTACTTTTTTGTCTTAATCATTATCATTTCTTTCTCATCATCACATTTATCTTTACTACAAAGTTTAGTTTCATATACGAAGTAAAACAAAATGATAAAACAACTCAAATTGAACAGGTTGCAACAACAACTATGTATATATAAATACGGAAATTTTCAAACGACGATTTTGACCGTAATTTTCAACCAATTTTGAAACCATAGAAACTTTCCTCATCTACAGAAAAATACCTTTCGAAAGATGTTCTCGGTTTGGAAATTGGTTCGGTAGAATCGCGAAACGAACGGAGACAAATTTATGTTAGCGTATTAATAAATAGATTGTAAAAGTGACGAATTTAAAAGGAAAGATCACGGCATGTATATCAATTGCTTCATTTGAACGATATTTAAGAGAACACACGACTCATTTACCAATGTACGGGAAAACATTTCATCCTCTGGGACAGCGAAGATTCTTGGCCCTGCTATAACAGAAAACGCATATATGTGCCCTTGAGTTTCCTTATAAGGACTTTTATTGACTTACGCATCGGAAAAATGTTGTAGTTGCAAGATCATAGAAAAAGGATACGCATGCTTGGCAGAGATCTTACAGGTAGAAATACGACCATTGGTAAAGCTCATGACATCGAAAGAGATTCCATATGGTATCAAGGCGATACTATTCTTTGCCCAAGTGCGAGGAGGTTTCAACTCTTTAGTGGTTTCAACTTAAACTAATAACACCGATGACAATTAAGTCTTAGGTAGGTTTTTATATCAGAATATCATTTTTGGGAAAAGTGCAGATAGAGGGTATTGACTATAAGCCCTCGATAATATCAAAAGTAATAAATTTTAAGTTAAATGATTTTTGAAGAACGGTTGCCATATGAACATAAGCCAATGCCAAAGTCCTCCCCTCTTTTTTGATTTTTTTTTTCGCACGCCTAACACTTTAACTTCATGGCACCAATTAATGAAATAGTTTGTATATACTTACATGTGTATACTACTGTATGTTCTTATTTAAATATTTTATAGCTTGAGTAAGCTTATCAAAATTCAAAATATAAACTTTTAGTTTGACGTATTTAAACAATAGTTGCGTTTGTGTACTCATTTCCAGTAAAATCCAGTAAAAGTGTTTACGAATTTTCATGTTTTGGCGTTTTCGTACGCAAAAACTTGCAAAGTAGGGGAAATTGAGAGAGCGAAAAATTACAGTTGAAGTTGCAAGTTTTTACTGGATTTTACTGGATAAATTTTTACTTGTAAGAATTTGCCAGTACGAAAATTAAACTAATAAGGAAACTGCTTGTGGGTTTTTATTATAAAAATTCACAAAATAAACATATTTCAATATAAAATATGTTGTTTTATTAGGAATATGCTGCGAATAAACAACCAATTTATCAGCTGTTCATGAAACTTGCAAATTATTACTGGAATAGCGTTCGCGTACTTTTTTGTAAATTTTTTCTATGAGAGCGAATTCTTAGAAATAAAGTTACTGGAGAGTTGCTGGCAAGTTACTGGATAATTTGTAAACAAACACAACTAATAGCTGCACAGCTGGTCTCTCGGTGACGCGCTGAAATTACAATGAATGACTGGTAACAACCGATAACAATGCAAATATATGTATGAGGTATATACATATGTACATACATATTAAGAGTAGGTATACAATAAAATAATCAACTGAACTAATGAGTCATTGTTAACGTCTGGCTTCTTTGTATGTAGGTTCTACTATATGGACTTTAAAATGCGGTAAAATGTTAATATCGATTTAATAATAAAACAAAGGATGGTTTTTATCGGATCTGATCCTACAAACTTGGAACTATTTATTATTGTATTAACTCTTTCAGTCCTTATTGATAACAAATAGCTGATGCGAGCCGGGTACGTATCTTCTTTAAAGACATATGAAGTCGCTGATCTAAAGAAGATAAGCAGAGATGATAGATCACTTAGATCCCACTGCCGGCAAAACGTACGTTTCTTTGCTGGCTGGGAATTCTTCAACTCCCGCGGCCGAAATTGAAGAATCTCGTTCAAAGTTAAAGAGCCGTAAAAAAAATAGCATGCTCGCATATTTGTGTAAGCCATTTATGCCGCATGTAGGTAATCTTCGAAGTGCATAGTGCGCATTATGCTAACGTATATGTATACATACATAAGTATGTACATAATGCACATGTGTATCAGGGGATTTCGAGAAGTATTTTAGTTGATCTGGGCGTTTTGCAGCGGCCAAACTCGGTGACTTCTGACGGCATAATGGTTTGACTTTTATGTCTGCAGACGGGCGTGAAATCATCAGTTACGGAAAGAATAAAAGTTATGGGAGATAATAAATTTACTAGTTTGAATTAAAAGTTATACAAAAAACAAGAACAATAAAAGAAATATGTTTAGTCCAATCTAAAAGTGTGCAATTAGCAAACAAGTATCTGAGTAAAAAAAAAATAATACTACTCGTAATCAGAAACTATTTTGAAACAGTAGATACGTAGTAAATAAACAACATCGTAATAAAGATGCTTTGTTCGACGCCATTACTCAGACACATTTTTTTGTGTGCCAACACACTTTGCTTGGTAAGTGCGTAACTATTGCGTGCGTTCTTAGATTTACACCCATTTTAAATTTCCTGCGAAATTAGCTGTTGTAACTATTTATTTTTTTATGTTTGGTTTTGCTGCTTAATTCTTGTCCAAAAATATTTACAGATCGTTGGACTGATTATGGCATTAATTTGTGCGCTTTTCATGAACTCGGTACAAAATACGCATTTAATATATTGCTTACTTGGATTAATGGTGGGCCTTGTAACGGCGCTGTCTGCATTGGTGGGCTATAAAGCTATTAAGCCGCCAAAGGCAGCGATGCTGTCGATGGTGAGAATGATAATATAGATATCTAGGAAGAAGCTCGTTAACAGTTTTTTTAACCAACTGTCTTATTAACTAGTAAACACATACGTATATATGGGTAACTTTTGCTATACATACATACATACATATGTACATATGCAGCTAAACCACTTTCTTAATTGAACTAAATACGTACTTATATCTTTTTTAACTAATTTTTCTAACTACATACATAAGTCCAAATCATTGCACAGGTAAAATTTTTGCCCAAAACCGTTACTCGGATTTCTCGACCGACTCGGCGAGGGCAATTTCCTTGTGGCGTGCGCCTTGATGTTGTCACACAAAGCGGAGGGACCTACAGTTTTACGCCGACTCCGAACGGCGATTGTATTTTTATTAAGCTGTTTTTAATGGCAGAACTACACTCAGAGGTTTGCCATTGTCCGCCGAGGGACGAACGCTGTTAAGAAACCCCCTTTTTTCTATATTTTTTTTGCGATGTTGCTTTTGACCAGGGCTTGCTTACCACGATTCCTCAAGCATTGCCAGATATCCTGGTGAGCTCCCTCTTCAAAAGAAGTTTTACCATTGGATCAACTTGTCAAATAACCTTAAGCCTGCCTGTAGCATCCAACCCTAATTTATTTTTCATGCAAGTATAGGNTAAAAAAAAATGTGTTTGCTGGGTAAATACACACATATCTCTTAAGGTTACTTTATTCACATATATATCATTGGAAAGGCCCAAGTGTCTTCTTTTTAAACCTGGCAATAAACCGAAACTCGGGTCATAATGAACTAAGTTACAGGCTTATATCGCCGTTTAAAGTACAAAACCGCATATCGTCATTCTGCAAAACCGCGTAACTGACATTGGCTGATAAAAATTGGATTTGCTCACATAAGATCTTGGCTCAATCCTTATCCATTCGTCCTAAAATATACTAGCCAGAAATACGACTGCTTTATAAAAAAGAGAACCATTTTGAAATATGAGTGTTTTTACTCTCTAGAAAATAATTTATTCAACCTCACATACGAGGTTTTGCATTGTGTTGATACACGGCTTTGTACTTTAAACGACGATATGTAAGTCCGCAATAGTACGAAAACTGGGGTTTTAACGGTAAATCAAGATTTTGGGGGTGTTTGGCAAATTTCATATTTCGTTTCTTGCTTTACTCGAAAAGATCTACCAGAAAATATACATAACTTCCCAGGCATTTTTTAGTGTCGCACAGTGTTATTAATCTTTACACATGACTATGTCGTAAAAGAGATTAGTTTGTTTTCGTCTAACTACAAACTCGCTATTTATAAGTTGACTTGTAGTGTGCTAATTAATATCCTTATTCTACTTATTTTAAATTAACTATTACCTACTTGACAACTATTTGGTTAGCATATATAAAGCCCATTAAATATGTGCTATTAACATACATATGTACATACATACATATAATAATAATAATAGATTGGCGCTTACACATAAGTTAGTGTTTGGCCGAGCTTTTCCTCCTATTTGTGGCGTGCGCCTTGATGTTGTCACACAAAGGGAAGGGACCTACAGTTTTACGCTGATTCCGAACGGCGATTGTATTTTTGTGAGAAGCTATTTTTCATGGCAGAAATACACTCGGAGGTTTGCCATTGCCTGCCGAGGGGCGACCGCTGTTAAGAAAAAACCTTTTTCTATATTTTTTGCGATGTTGCTTTGACCGGGGCTTGAACGCAGGTGCTTATGAGTGAAAGCGCGCACTGCTTACCACTACACCACAGCGGCCGACAAATAACTTAACTCAAATCCACGTCTTCTCGCTTTAAATAAAGATCGCTACGAAAAACGAAAAATCCAGATGTTGCAACCCTTGCGGAAACATGTGCAGCATTTCCAGCTATCAGTTGTTTTTCGAGGACAGCTGAATAATTACGAATTACGAGTTACAAAAATTCGGGTTCTAGAATTAGGGTAATGGTACTGCGTTTTTTTATTTAAAGCGAGAAAACATGGATTTGAGTTAAGTTATTTACAATAATGTAGCCGTAAATATACATATGTATATGTATGTATATACATATGTAACATATGCATGTTAATAGCGCATATTTAGTGGAAAGGAATTAAAAAAACACGCATCAAGTGCTTAAATGTTTATAATAAAATTGTTTGTTTTATATGTTTTGTAGGAAACGATGGATTCTGTTGCATTTGGGTCATTCCATTGAAAAGAGGAAAATGACATAAATTTAAATATGCCCTAATTATCTCTATTTCAGTAGTAACTTCTTTCTAAATGACTACATTTCATTAAGCTGTGGGCAAATATTAAAAAAATCAAAAGAAATTGTAATTTTTGTCTATGGAAACTTTTACTTCATTCATAATTACTTTACACCATTCACAAGGACATATTCCACCAATCCCAAATTTAAATATTTTTTAATATTCCTCTGAAGATTATATCAGCCTAATTTTTATTGAAGACGAAAGCGCATAGCTCGTATTTCACAACACAAATACATCGTTCGTGAAAATTAAGTTATTTGGCTAAAATTCATCATTGAGTGCACAAGGGTAAGATAGAATTCTTTTCAGTGTGCCAATAGTCACATTCATTCAAATGAAATTGAGAAATCGTTTGGTATTTTTGTTAAAACAATTTTATACATTAGTTATCGTTCCATGTTAAATAATATCTTTCGCCGTTTATAGGTTTCGATAGTTAAAATTCACAATTGATGACACAATGGAATGGCCCATTTTCAATTATAGCAGCGGAGTAAGAGCGCGCTATAGAAATGAATTCACTAAGATATGCGGAGATGTCGCGCATAGTAACTATGGGCGCATCTATATCTGCTTCTGGTTGGATTGTTGAACCACAAGCCAGAATTCCTCCTATTCCTGAAGAACTGATTCTCAATCCAGTTAACGCAATAACAGCTTATTCCAAGCCATTGAAAATATGCATTTTTTTAAATCCACCATCTGTTGCGCTTGCTTCTGCCTTCGGCCGCGTCTAGGGATTATAACCATGGGCGTAGCCAGGTAGGGGCGGGGGGTG
>NW_016162636.1:13658-18128 GCF_001687245.7 Rhagoletis zephyria
CCCCCCCCCTAACTTTCAAATTTTCCTTATATATATATAAAATAGTACCCTGAAATGCCAGCTTAATAGGGTCGAGAGCCCCCTAAATTTCATTCTGGCTACGCCGATGATTATAACCCTTATTAAGAAAAATTCTCCGTGATGCCGGAGAAGAGGGGCTTCCGCAATTCCGAAAAGGTATACATATATGTGCATATAACTCCGGCTACGCCATCCACAGTATTTTTGCGCAGAACCCACAGTGAAATTTACAAAAAAGTACATAGTACTAACCGAATTTATTAATAAACTAGTGCTCGGAAATTTGCAACCTTTATTTTAGTTTAAATTTCAATCCTTTTAGCTAGGGCTGCCAGACGTCCCGGTTTTCCCGGACATATCCCGGTTTTAGACCATTTGTCCCGGTGTCCCGGTCCAACCTTAAAATGTCCCGGGTTTCGTTTAAGTGTCCCGGTTTTCGATTTATATGCACAAATTTAATAAAAGTTCAAAAATCACCACCGGTGTCATTTGTGATATAGTTACATCTCCAGATAGTTGGACTTTGCACAAGCAATATTTGATGATCGATATACCCACATACATACCTTTAAGTGCAAAGTGCCCTTCCTAATTAGCATCAGCTGTTTTTTATGTGTTTTGCTCGTTTGTTTTTCGGGTGGGCTTTAATTCCAATGTAAGTTTTCGCGACAAAGTTTATAGAATATAAAAATGTGTGTTTATAGTGTTTTGATTACCCTTAGAAAATGCCAAAGGGAACGTATAAATTCCTTTCCGCTTACACAGAAAAGTGCGTAATTTGTTTATATTTTTTGAAGTTATAGTACCTTAAAAGAGAGCCTCACTGAGTTGTCAATCACACCTTGTTTAATACACCTAATGTGGAGCAATGTTTTTTTCTTATTTCATCTCAATAGACTTGAGAAAGAAATTTTCTTAATATAGGTACATAAATATGTGCGTTAAAAGACGTGCCCAAAGTTTTAAAATTATATTAAGGAAAAGTCAGAAGTTTTGAAACAAGTTCACAACAACGAAAAATATGACTGATTTTTTAATGTTATCTTGTACTTAAATTTTTTTCACAATTTTCGTACAAAATTATTGGCTTAGAGAATTTTTCATCAGATCTTTTAGAAAAATATTGAAAATGTCGCAGTTTCTTTCATACAAAAAGAATTGTCGAACATAGTTTATATGGAAGAAGCTGTCAGCAAAAAATTATCAAAAATGTACTAAAGTTGTTGGGCCACAAAACTTCTTTTCAAAATTTGTATAAAAAGTCTGATTAGAAAGTTGCAAATTTGTATGCAAATTTATTGAATTTTACCGAGTTTCGCACAAAGTCTAGAAATTCTGTTTTTGTTTTTTTGATGTAGTATAAACGGTATAAGTATTTATAAAAAATTAAAGCAAAAAAAAGTTGAATGCATTGTGCCAATAATTTTGGGCGGCACTATATTTTTATTTTGAACTTTAGTACGTTGAAATGATCTCATCATTTTATGGTTTTGTTTTTGTCTTGCCAAAATAAAATTTTACTACATACTTTCGTACGTAAGTAATTTTTGTCTAAAGGAAAGGAAAGGGAGGGGCGGTTGTGGTGTTAGATTTTCCAAAGTGTCCCGGTTTGCCAACGGAGATATCTGGCAGCCCTACTTTTAGCCCAGTTATGCATACTTGCACTGCTATACCATTTATACGTATAAATCAAATCCAAACAGAATTCTGCATGCGAAGTGCTATGCGTTGGGTAACCGCATACACGCAAAGCCCATTTAACAGATTCTTATGTGACAACTCTCATGCAACGCTAAGTATACATAACTGGTCTATTTGACTACACGCGTATGTTAAAGTTTTTATATTCGGGTCATGGGTTTGGACAAAACAACCGAAAAACATTGTGCAAATAACTAAATCGGCCCAAGTTTCTCGATAAGGAGCAACGAACATTCTTATTTATTCGTTTATATAAAACAGTAAATAAAAGGCAAATTCATCTGTTTAAATGAACACCACTAATATTTCCTGCAAACACACGTCGATTTAAATCTTTTATCTCGCTTCCGGCACAGAATTGCTTTCTTACAAAAGTAGCGTTCCCCAACTGTTCTGGGTTAAAACCTGTAAAACTGTCAGAAGGCAAAGTAAGCCAGAGAACCGAGTACGGGAACGCTTTCTGGTAAATTCCTGTAAATTCTTGCAACTTCTTGCGAGTTAGGGAACGCAACTAAAATTAAGCAAAGAAGCTGTCAATTTCTTACTCCTTCGTTTTCAGGCATGCCATTGTTACGAATTTCGAAAGTTCGAAAATACGATTCGGATTGCAGAATAATATATCTACGATTCGTAGCAAAATCCGAATTCGAAAGCGTTGAGGAATAGGGGTGAATATACATACGTACATACATACATTAGACCATGGTAAAAACCAATCTTACAATGCATACATAATTGTCTTTTTTTTCTGTTTGAACACAAGTTTATTTGTTGAAAGTGAAAATTGTGATACAAATTTTACACATATGTACATATTTCTTTGGTTAAACCCTGCATGACTTTGAATCCAATACGAAAATTAACCGTAATAAGTGGGCCAAAAGTTGGCTATTTTAGAAGTCGACAACGAATTCCCGAAATAAAAAATAAAGTTTCTATTATATCTTCCATCACTCCATTTTATTGTTGAACTCAAACACACTGAACAGGTAGGTTACTGTCAATATATCGATGGTCCTGTGCAATAACGACACAACTCAAAATTAAAAAAATAAAAACTGTTACTACTGTTAAGTGGCTCTTGTCTCGAATCCTTGTCTAATCCATTGCTAAAGTAAGAACAAAATATTAGACATGGATTTGACAAGGATCAGAGACATGAGCCACTTAACAGTAGTAACAGTTTTTATAATTTGAATTTTGAATTGTATCGTTATTGCACCAGTACCATCGATATGTGGAAGCATTAAATATCTGATTTATTTTAGAAATATTAAATTTATTTAACATATGGCTGAGGCTCAAAATTTAATAATAATATTTAGGGCTAGATTCGATTCCCGGCACGATCAACTTCAAAAGCTTTTTCCTAATAGCGGTCGCCTACTAAAAGGAGAATCACCGCGTTAATTTTTGTCGTGAATAACAGCTTCTTTTAAGTATATAGTTAGCGTTCGGAGTCGGCGCAAAACTATAGGTTCATCCTCTTTGTGTGACGACATCAAGGCGCACATCACAAATCGGACAAAAAGCTCGGCCAAACAATTAACATAATAGGGATATTGTCTAAGTTTTGCAAAGCCCTTGCATGGTGCACAGATTGCACGTAAAAACAGCTTTCATATGGGACAGCTTTGCAAACTGTGCAATTTGTGCACCGTTCAAGGGCTTTGCAACACTCAGAAAATACCCCTAATGAGTAATCGCCAATCGATTATTATTAATACTTGAAAGCTTTCTGCAAACAGCCAGACCCCGGACACACTTCATGTGTATATTAGTGATGTAAATTTTCGATACTTTCAAGTATCGATCGATACTCGATACTTTTGCATTATTCCGTTAAAAATCCCTTATACCAAAACTGATAAAAATCGTATGACCTTTAATATTATGTTCTTACTCATAGTGACTTTTTTTAGTAAAAACGTTTTCATTCGAAAACTTTGCATAAAAACAACTGAACTGCTGTTGAAGCTTACTGTTACCTATATATACTTATATATATGGGGATATACTTTTCCCCTTCTTTCCAACGCTAAAAACTTTTGTGAGCTTGCTTAGAGTTTTGATCAAAATCACTCCAACGAGAATTGCCGCTTGTTTGATCCAAGTTGTGTTCTGGTAAATTATAATTTTGACACCTGTTTATACACTGTTCCTCAACCATTCTCCATTCAACCATTGTAAATTTTGCAACCCGTTACTTTGCTTTGGCGCTGCTTGCTATGAAAATATATTTATATAACGATGATGTTTGAGTATCGAAGTATCGAAATATTTTGTCAATGCTTACCGAATACTCAAATTGCTCAACAGTATCAAATACATACTATTCGATACTCGATAATATTCACTTCACTAGTGTATATGCATAGTTGTGCTTTAGTTGTCGGACAGAGCGTATGAGTAACTCCTTAAAATTTTTAGTCTCAAAATATACGTAAGAATATAGTATGTATGCCGAACTTTTTGCAAACTTTGAAGCGCCTGGCAGAAGCTACTGCCAACGAGAAGTGTCTGGCAATACTTAATATTGCGTTTAGAATACTAATATTTAATATTCTCTAAAATATACATACTTATGTACATAGAGGCATTTACAAAAATTTGAAGTTTGAATTTAAATAAAGAAGTTAATGTTTTAATTGAATTTAATCGGACTGTCTACTCAAGCTGGCGGTTAAGTGTACATAGTCGTGTACATTCCAGACTTAAAAAAAAAATGTAAAACAAAAAAACCTTTTC
>NW_016162636.1:18228-41632 GCF_001687245.7 Rhagoletis zephyria
TAACATATGCATGTTAATAGCGCATATTTAGTGGAAAGGAATTAAAAAACACTCATCAAGTGCTAAAATGTTTATAGTAAAATTGTTTGTTTTATATGTTTTGTAGGAAACGATGGATTCTGTTGCATTTGAGTCATTCCATTGAAAAGAGGAAAAAGACATAAATTTAAATGTGCCCTAATTATCTCTATTTCAGTAGTAACTTCTTTCTAAATGGCTACATTTCATTAACCTGCGGGCAAATATTAAAAAAATCAAAAGAAATTGTAATTTTTGTCTATGGACACTTTTACTTCATTCATAACTACTTTACAACAGTCACAAGGACATATTCCACCAATCCCAAATTTAAATATTTTTTAATATTCCTCTGAAGATTATATCAGCCTAATTTTTATTGAATACGAAAGCGCATAGCATAGCTCGTATTTCACAACACAAATACATCGTTCGTGAAAATTAAGTTCTTTGGCTAAAATTCATCTTTGAGTGAACAAGGGTAAAATAGAGTTCTTTTCAGTGTGCCACCAGTCACATTCATTGAAATGAAATTGAGAAATCGTTTGGTATTTTTGTTAAAACAATTTTATACATTAGTTATCGTTTCATGTTAAATAATATCTTTCGCTGTTTATAGGTTTCGATAGTTAAAATTCACAATTGATGACACAATGGAATGGCCCATTTGCAATTATAGCAGCGGAGTAAGAGCGCGCTATAGAAATGAATTCACAAAGATATGCGGAGATGTCGCGCATAGTAACCATGGGCGCATCTATGTCTGCTTCTGGTTGGATTGTTGAACCACAAGCCAGAATTCCTCCTATTACTGAAGAACTGATTCTCAATCCAGTTAACGCAATAACAGCTTATTGCAAGCCATTGAAAATATGAATTTTTTTTAAATCCACCACCTGTTGCGCTTGCTTCTGCCTTCGGCCGCGCCTAGGGATTATAACCCTTATTAAGAAGAATTCTCCGTGATTCCGGAGAAGATGGGCTTCCGCAATTCCGAAAAGGTATACATATATGTGCATATAACTCCGGCTACACCATCCACAGTATTTTTGCGCAGAACCCACATTGAAATTTCCAAAAAATACATAGTACTAACCGAATTTATTAATAAACTAGAGCTCGGAAATTTGCTACCTTTATTATACCTTTCATGAGCATGAGTATCATAACTTTGGTCCGATGTTTGTAAGTACCAGAATAAAAAGAGATAGACCCATTAAAATGTATACTTATATGATCAGAACGTCGAGCTGAGTCGATTGAGCCATGTCCGTCTGTCTGTCTGTCTGTCCGTCTGTCTGTCTGTCTGTCTGTCTGTCTGTCTGTCGGTCTGTCTGTCTGTCTGTCTGTTTGTATGCAATCTAGTTTNGAAATTTTGCACTGTTGTCCCTCATTATCAAAAGAATACTTTCAGTGAAAATGGCGAAGATCGGGTTGCTATAACCTATAGCCTCCATACAACTGATTATTCAGATATGAGATTTTTTGCCATAGCTCCTCCATTTATGCAGCTAGGAACATGAAATTTCGCACCGTTCTACTCATTACTAACAGAATACTTACAGTGAAAATTACAAAGATCGGGTGACTATAACATATATCTCCCATTCAACTGATTGTTCAGATATGAGAATTTTCGTTATAACTCCTCCATTTATGTAGCTGGGAATATCAAAAGAATACAGTGAAAATGGTGAAGATTTGGTCGCTATAACCTATAGCCTCCATACAACTGATTGTTCAGATATGAGATTTTTTGTTATAAATTATCCATTTATGCAGCTAGAAACATTAATTTCGCTCTATTTTCACTCATTATCAATAGAAAGTTTACAGTAAAATTAACAAAGATCCGGTCGCTATAACCTATTTATTGCCTCCATACCACAGATTGTTCAGATACCAGTTTTTCGATATATCTCCTTTATGTTGGAAGCTAAACCCATTAAATTGTGTTACCGGTTTACATACCGATCACACAGTAGTGAAAATCACTTAGATTGGTGCTATATAAGGTATATCTTTCATACCTTTGATTGTTTAGATATAATTTTTTATATATGTATCTCCTCTATATAAGTATGTATGCCGTGAATAACATAACTGGGCTATTTGACTACACGCGTATGTTAAAGTTTTTATATTCGGGTTTGGACACAACAACCGAAAAACATTGTGCAAATAACTAAATCGGACCCAAGTTTCTCGATAAGGAGCAACGAACATTCTTATTTATTCGTTTATATAAAACAGTAAATAAAAGGCAAATTCATCTGTTTAAATGAACACCACTAATATTTCCTGCAAACACACGTCGATTTAAATCTTTTATCTCGCTTCCGGCACAGAATTGCTTTCTTACAAAAGTAGCGTTCCCCAACTGTTCTGGGTTAAAACCTGTAAAACTGTCAGAAGGCAAAAGAAGCCAGAGAACCGAGTACGGGAACGCTTTCTGGTAAATTCCTGTAAATTCTTGCAACTTCTTGTGAGTTAGGGAACGCAACTAAAATTAAGCAAAGAAGCTGTCAATTTCTTACTCCTTCGTTTTCAGGCATGCCATTGTTACGAATTTCGAAAGTTCGAAAATATGATTCGGATTGCAGAATAATATATCTACGATTCGTAGCAAAATCCGAATACGAAAGAGTTGAGGAATAGAGTTGAATATATATACGTACATACATACATTAGACCATGGCAAAAACCAATCTTACAATGCATACATGATTGTCTTTTTTTTCTGTTTGAACACAAGTTTTTTTGTTGAAAGTGAAAATTGTGATACAAATTTTACACATATGTACATATTTCTTTGGTTAAACCCTGCATGACTTTGAATCCAATTAAAAGTTAGCCATAATAAGTTTGCCAAAAGTTGGCTATTTTAAAAGTCGACAACGAATTCCCGAAATGGCAAAGTTTTATATTTTTGGTGGATTTTAGTAAAATGTGTTGATATTTTATAATTTTTGCACAAGGTATGAAATGTGGATTTATGTGGTGCTTGTTATATAATGCGCTAGACTTTTATAAAAAAATATTTAAGATCGAATAAAAAAAATATATAAATATAGCCAAAACTAGTCAAACTAAAGTTTCTATTATATCTTCCATCACTCCATTTTATTGTTGAACTCCAACACACTGAACAGATAGGTTACTGTCAATATATCGATGGTCCTGTGCAATAACGACACAACTCAAAATTAAAAAAATAAAAACTGTTACTACTGTTAAGTGGCTCTTGTCTCTAATCCTTGTCTAATCCATTGCTAAAGTAAGTACAAAATATTAGACATGGATTTGACAAGGATCAGAGACATGAGCTACTTAACAGTAGTAACAGTTTTTATATTTTGAATTTTGAATTGTGTCGTTATTGCACCAGTACCATCGATATGTGGAAGCATTAAATATCTGATTTATTTTAGAAATATTAAATTTATTTAACATATGGCTGAGGCTCAAAATTTAATAATAGCGGTCGCCTACTAAAAGGAGAATTACCACGTTAATTTTTGTCGTGAATAACAGCTTCTTTTAAGTATATAGTTAGCGTTCGGAGTCGGAGTCGGCGCAAAACTATAGGTTCATCCTCTTTGTGCGACGACATCAAGGCGCACATCACAAATCGGACAAAAAGCTCGGCCAAACAATAACATAATAGGGATATTCTCTTAGTCTTGCAAAGCCCTTGCATGGTGCACAGATTGCACTTAAAAAACAGCTTTCATATGGGACAGCTTTATAAACTCTGCAATTTGTTCACCGTTCAAGGGCTTTGCAAGACTCAGTAAATACCCCTAATGAGTAATCGCCAATCGATTATTATTAATACTTGAAAGCTTTCTGCAAACAGCCAAACCCCGAACACGCTTCATGTGTATATTAGTGATGTAAATTTTCGATACTTTCAAGTATCGATCGATACTCGATACTTTTGCATTATTCCGTTAAAAATCCTTTATACCAAAACCGATAAAAATCGTATGACTTTTAATATTATGTTCTTACTCATAGTGACTTTTTTTAGTAAAAATGTTTTCATTCGAAAATTTTGCATAAAAACAACTGAACTGCTGTTGAAGCTTATTGTTATCTATATATACTTATATATATGGGGATATACTTTTCCCCTTCTTTCCAACGCTAAAAACTTTTGTGAGCTTGCTTAGAGTTTTGATCAAAATCACTCCAACGAGAATTGCCGCTTGTTTGATCCAAGTTGTGTTCTGGTAAATTATAATTTTGACACCTGTTTATACACTGTTCCTCAACCATTCTCCATTCAACCATTGTAAATTTTGCAACCCGTTACTTTGCTTTGGCGCCGCTTGCTATGAAAATATATTTATATAACGATGATGTTTGAGTATCGAAGTATCGAAATATTTTGTCAATACTTACCGAATACTCAAATTGCTCAACAGTATCAAATACATACTATTCGATACTCGATAATATTCACATCACTAGTGTATATGCATAGTTGGGCTTAAGTTGTCGGACAGAGCGTATGAGTAACTCCTTAAAATTTTTAGTCTCAAAATATACGTAAGAATATAGTATGTATGTCGAACTTTTTGCAAACTTTGAAGGGCCTGGCAGAAGTTACTGCCAACGAGGAGTGTCTGGCAATACTTAATATTGCGTTTAGAATACTAATATTTAATATTCTCTAAAATATACATACTTATGTACATAGATGCATTTACAAAAATTTGAAGTTTGAATTTAAATAAAGAAGTTAATGTTTTAATTGAATTTAATCGGACTGTCTACTCAAGCTGGCGGTTAAGTGTACATTCCAGACTTAAAAAAAAAAATGTAAAACAAAAAAACCTTTTCTCACAGAAAAAAATATTACTCCTCACAAAGAAGATTAAACAAGAAGATTTACATCGCATCACCCGGGTATTTTACATTTAATCGGCACCGATATATTTATGTATATTATCCGGGTACCCGGGCAAATCGGGTAATACCCGGCTTCACGGGTAATAAAAACCTCGGTTAAGCGGGTTCGTGGGTATCCTCAGCCCTACTTCAAACACATTTTTTGAGAAGAAAATTTGTGTTTAAATGGCATATAAATTTTAAAAGTCACTTAAGAGACAGCCGTTGTATCAATATTGAATTTTTTAGTTAAATATCTCATACATAGTGAACAACTAGGCAAAAATAATTTGAAAAGATTAGCTGGTGGTTCACTTCCGTCATCTTTTACATCATCTTGAGCGTTCATAGATACCACAGGAAACCCCCTTACTTATAGTTGCATTTGATTTGATATCTGTCGAAAGTACTTTGTGCCCAATAGTATGCATGTCTTTAACTTACGATTAGTCATAGGTAAAATTTTTTGCAAAAAAAAGTACCGGCTTGTATGTAATTTACATTATTACAATTTCGTTTCTTTTAAGTATTGTGCTTTGTTTACAATATTATGCGTCACACAAGCTTATATTGTTACACATCTCGCAGCGAGCAATATAATCACAGCCACAGTTCAAAATGTGGAGTTGCTTTGGGAAAGAGAAATGGTGAGCGAAGGTCCCATGGCGAGCATTGAAAGTCGGGTGAGTACAAATGTATAACTTTTTTAGTGCGCATGCTTAAAACCCTTAGATCTTCCGAGATCTTTGAAGAGATTAAAAAAATATTTTGGAGAGAGGCTGTCACCTTTTTAAATAGTTACAAATACGTTTATTTAAAAAAATTTATGATTATTTAATATCACAATGTGGGTATCACAGGGAAGGTGTTTGAACAAGCTTTAACACTAACATTTCTTTGAGTAGGGTTGGCTATCTATCAACTAAGGTCATCATTGTTATTATTTAACTTCTATTATTTAAATAAAAATAAAGATACGAATGTAATTGAAAAATTTTAAGTGGTCAAATTTTATGTCAAAGTGTTTTTGTGGATTTTAAGAATTCTTTAAAAATTTTACTTGTTATTAGCCTGCAAATTGCCACATTCACAGTATCTAGGGCCTACCACGAAGAGGTTACAGGAATAAAACACCCTACTTTTTATTTAGTTTTTACTTTTTCTTTTTAATAATTTATTTACGGAAGAAAAACTCAATAACTTAAAAAAAATCAAAAATGCTTTCATTATTTCATTTTTTTTGTTTTTTGTTTCCTAGAGCTATTTTAACATCTGCAATTAGATTAGTTTTGTCAAAAGAGGCAAAACTAGTTAATCTTCATCATTGTATCAATCTTGTGTAAATAGAAACTTAGACATTTTAATAGAGTGTTTCAGAGGAATTATTTGGAAAAAATTGTAAGTAATTTTTTTGTCAAGAAGTGTCGCCCTGAGTTTAAATGGTTGTAAATTATAAAATATATAAAAAGTATGCGCAACAAATAAGTAAAAACAGGAACTTTTTGCAAAAATTAATTTACTACAAAATATACAAAAATATGCAATAACGATTGAATTCCATTTTAAAAGCAGTGCCATGATTCGTAACTTTATAATTTTTATTTGAAGATGCCCAATAAGGGTCAAATTCACAGTGAAGTTAACTCAGAATCATGCATTTGTATCGTGTTTTAAAACAAAAAATAATTGTCAATATATTTTCTTACAGTCATTTTTGTAAGACTTATTGTTTATTTAAACAAATTCAAGAGCTAGATCTGCAGTTTTAGATTTCATTTATAAATTTATCAAATTTTTATAAATAAAGCTTACAGCACTATTATATATCTCAAACGAAAGGCAGCACGAACGATTCGTCCGAAGAGGAATGCTTCAAAAATTAGACCAGCGGCATCATTCCAGCCGGTTAAACGTAACCGAGACGATAGCAACGTAATCAATGTAAAGCAAGACGAAGATGGCCGATAAAGTAATAAAATCGCAATCAGAGGCGTCGTTGATTTTTGGCCACTTTTTACCATGCAACGGAAGTATTTAGAAAGGATAAAAAACTATATTTAATAAATACGTGCGCCAAAAATTTTTTTTTCGGCTTCACCCGAACTAAGACTTCTTTACCCGTTTTTATTTCCTTACATACTACAGAAATTTGTATTACTATTAAAATTAAGATTAGCTTAAGAACCCTCTTCGTATTCGACTTGCTGTTCATGCTCGTCCTCGGACACGAATTTTAAAGTTAGCTAAATTCGAGCTATGCCGAACTGCTATAGGGTACTGAAGAGGAAAGCGAAACGTATTTGCCGCAATAGTTAAGAAGAGAGATACCGAAATACGTGAGTGCGAAGAGCTGGAAATACTGGCTAACAAGCAAAACGCCCAAAAATTTTACCAGAGATTTATACCATGTCCCCAACGGAGCTAACCACGTATTCATGGCTGTTGAGTTGGTTATCTGGATAACCCACTTGATTTAGCGTAGTTTCGCCATATAACAATGACAGCACTTAACCATTTCACTGAGATGGTTAAAAGCTAACCAACTCGAAACCACGTCGAAAGCCTGATACAACCCTGTGTTTTCCCGCCATCTGTGGGTCATTAGCGTTAAGATTTAAAAAAATCCGTTCCTTACTAGTGTTCGGAGTTTACTAAGATCAGATAAGATTTACTTCGGTTTTTGAAAAAAATTTGAAATCTACTCCTCTACCCCGCTTGACTTCAAATCTATTCCGTTTTTTTTTCATTCATGTTATGCCGCTCTTGGGGCTGTTTTTTGAGTGTTCACCACCGGTTTCAGTAAAAAAATTGAAAGTTCCCGTACACTTCTGCATCTGTTCTCCTGTTACTCTCACTAGAGAGAGTAAAATTGTAGTTTGACGTTTCCACAGGTTTTAGTCCGAAAAGTACTGGAACAAACTAAATGTAAAAAATTCGTTCCCTACTAGTGTTTGGGTTTAACTAAGATCAGATTAGATTTACTCCGGTTTTTGAAAAAATTTGAAATCTACTCCTCTACTCCGCTCGACTTCAAATCTATTCCTTTTTTTCATTCATGTTATGCCTTCTTGGGGCCGTGTTTTCAGTGATCACTACCGGTTTCAGTCAAAAAAATGAAAGTTAGCCAAATCTCACTGTTAAAAAGTTGTTTTTCATAGCAATGCGTCAATAAAGTAACTTCGTTACTTAATGATGTATGGCTGTAGAAATTGGCGGATGCAGAACTTTACTTAAGTTGTTAAAAAATATATGTAGAATGGAATTTATATAAAGTAGAAGAGGTTAGGATCCACCACTGGGATTAATTTTTGCCCTTCGAGAGGGGGATTGATCAGTAGTCTGTGAAATTATCATTACAGGCATTTGTCACAAAGTTTACCGCTTAATGAATTTTTGACAATGGGTCCAGCTCAGCGGAAGAAACAACCTTTATGTGTGATAGAATCGCTTGATCAGGTCTTAACGATATCCTTATAGAGAGTGTATTTTTAAATTTTTCCCAGCCGATTTGTTTCTTTTACGTGTATGCTCTTAAAGTTCCAGGATCACGAGTGTACTTAAAACTTATGTAAAGATAGTCAGATAATGAGTGCTTTGTAGACACCTGCCAATCTCATTGGTGACCTTTGACCTTGAATAATTTTTGTTAGCACCACTAGTATAATTGGGGGATTTTTTTTGCAATTGTATTTCTAAGACCTGTGCCGTTACTAATGTCATTGCTATTATTTAACACTTCCATACCATTGCTATTGCAATTAGCATTACTATAATGTAGGGCTGTGCGATTATTCGATTACTCGAGCAAGTTGGTTAATCAATTATTCGGTTAATCAATTACTCGAGTAATCAAGATTTTGATTACTCAAAACGATGATTAATCGAGTTACTTGAAATATGATTACTCAAAAACAATAATTTTTCTCGTTAAAAGAGTTTGCTTTGGAAAATGCTTATTTTCATTTCTACATTCTGTATATCAAGGCGAATTAATATAAGGTGATAGCAGGAGTACAAAAACAAAAATTTACATGTATTTTGTTTTTGCTTTGGCGGCATAAACTGTCAAAATCTGTAAGAGTGTGTGTAGAAATTCAAACAAAATTTTTCAATTTGATATCAGAAGCCGCACGGCGAAACACATACACAAAATCAGCTGAGCTAGTAACACCACCTTATATAAATTCGCCTTGCTGTATATAAAAAAAAAAATTTGTTTTAATTTTTGAAAACAGAAACGTTGTTTTCAAAGTATCAAGGAACTTTAACTACTTTATACATATGTATGTAAAGAGTTGAAATGTTGATTACTCATTTTACTCGAAATGTTGGTTAATCATAAAGCAAATTACTCAAATATTTTTGTTTTTGGTTAATCAAAAATATTGATTACTCGAGTAACTGAACTTTTGAGTAATCATAATTTCCAATTAATCGAGTAATTGAGTTATTTACTTTATGATTAATTAAAATTTTGAGTAATCAATTAATCGCACAGCCGTACTAACATGTATTATCGTAATATAAATTGATTTTTTGTCCCTTACATTCAATAAGTGCCGGGTGCTCAAAGCCTGGTTGACTCTAATCATCGGTTAACATCGTTATCGTCGTTTTCGACTCCATGCATTTAACACGGTGCCGGTAACGTCGATAATGATGTGTAACCGGGGACTAGTGTCAACCAGGCTTTGAGCAACCGGCCATAACCAGATCGGACTCTAAAAAAAATTCTGTGTGGAAGAATCTGGAAAAAATGTGGTAGATCTCAAAAAAATGTGGTATATCTTTGGGTTTGGATCAAACTTTGTACAAAAATTAAAAAAAATCTGCAAGGTTTCACCCAAATGGCAAACTTTTTAATTAGACTCTAAAAAAAATTTATTTTAGTATAATAAAGTGCAAGATTGAAGTTACTAAAAAGTGCGTTGTGTTTTGGAAATTGTTTTCCTTGACAGTGTAAAGCAGTTCCTTCCATATTAAGATATTTTTCGAACATATTTTAAGAGATTTCTGCAACCTTGCGGAGTGCGAACAAATGTGGCACGTTCCAGAAACAGCTAATTGGGATTTGCCAATTTTTACAATTTTCAAGTAAAAGTAAACAACGCCTCAGAAAACTTTCATGCACTTAAATTTGCTAATACTTTCACAAAAATCGCCGTTTATTAACATTTTCGTTATTAATTCTTTTTATAAATCATCTATTTTGCAATTTAACACAATAAAAAAAAAACCAAAAATAAAACTACTCAAAAACGCGAATATGTGGTAGATTTCAGACCTTGAGTGGTAGATGTGGTAGATGCCCAAAAAAGTGGCAGATCTACCACAATGTGGTAGAAGTCCGATCACTGGCCCTAACTCCTGTTTAAGTATTACCGTATTGATTATTTTTACTTCCTCATTTTTAGTTTCACTGCTGTGGCCTACATAACTACAGCGACTACACCTCTACGAATTTGCCTTTGCCGGCTAGTTGCTTTTATACGGAAAACGACGCCTGGATTTATTATACTGATGGCTGTTTGGAGAAAGTAAAATTTGCTGCTGGTAGAGCAAGTGATGCATTGTCCATTGCTGGCTTTCTGCTTACTGCGACACAGGTAAATACATACGGTGGCGAAAATGTTAATAGGGAAGAAACATTTTAGCAAGCTTGGGCTATTTTTCTTTGTTGAAAAAATTATTATTATTTGCTTTTGAAAATATAGTAGCTTGCTATCTAAAAAAACATGTAAATCAAAATTTTGAACTTTGAAGAACAGCCAGTTCGAAAACAGCATATCTCAAAAAAACTTTTCAAAAACGTCCTATACCAGAATTTGGTTGATAAACGCCTTATTTCAGATAGGTCGATCTTCCACTCAGCAGCCGATTTGTAAAGATTCAACGAATTTAAAAACAAAGTTTCTTTAAAATTTTAAAATTTTTAATAAATTTGTCTAGATTTTTTTTTAATATGCAGTTTTGTAGCGCATTGAATTTTAGTGCAATAAATTGACAAAAATCAACGGTAAGTCGCAGTACTTCAAACTTGCACTTTGTTATACCAAAATTGAATCGGCTGTTTCTAAGAAATCTAATTAAAAAGCTCGAAGTTTTGGTGAAACTTTAACGAATTTTACGATAAACAGGGTTCCATTGGATTCTTGGAAATATATAGTGGCCCTGGAACTGAAAATATTCTTAAAATTTTTGAAGTTGATTTGTATAGTGAAGACCAGTAAATTAGGTATTTAAAATTATACCATCGTAATTCTTGTTTAATTCTCTATAATAAACGTGGTTCAAAAAACATGGGCGTTTTTCAAGAATTATTTTTTAAATATTTTTCTTTATGACGAGATGGTTTATTTTGTGAGAATCAACAATTTTTTGTAATTTGTTTTCGAAAACTCATGTTGAGATATAGTTAATTAAACAGTGTTAAATTAAATTTTGAAATTGTATCTATTATTATAAAGTCCTGAAAAATATTAGTAGATACCGGCCATATGTGTACTACACACATCGTTACCTTAATACAGAAAGTCTCTATCTAAATATTTTGTTTCTTTACGGAGTGGTGAAAAACCTGCATACAAAATCAAGTCCCTTTTGCTGCGAATTTCTTTTAGAGGCTGTTTATTTAAGAATGTAGCTAATTTTATGCTATAGTAGACATTTTTAAAATCCAGTAGGTGTTTGGTGAGTTGTCGGCAGACTTTTGTATAATAAATTATTATTATTGAGTAAGGGCTTTTTTATATTAAGGTAACGATATGTATTTACACTGAACATCGTGCATTGTGGACGTTGGTTTCTCAAATATTTTTATTTTATTTTTTCAGGTGATGGCCTTAATATTTTCATCCGCTCTCACTTTAGCGTATTATCGAACTGGAGAGTACCAAGAGTTGTAGTAAAAAGCGAAATTTTAGGTAGACATTTATTATCTTCACATCCCCTAAAAACTTGCAGATTTAAGCACTTCTAAATCTTGATATTTTTCTATCAAAAATAATTTATTAAAAATTAGCGTATAAAAATTAAGAATGTTAAATGTTTTCATATGATTTCTTTTTAGCTATGATATGAGTTTACAATATGTGTATAAGTATTTATGTACATTGTATGTGTATGTACATAAAACAGTATTAGTAGTTTACAACTACTTACCTAAAATTTCTATTTCTAATTTTAAACATAAAATTTCAGATACTGCGAAATTAAAAATTAAATATGAATTTTTGCAATAGTACTTCTTTTAGCACTTTCATTAATTGGAGAGCAAATGGGAGCGCGAGTTGACATGGTTGAAGTGCGGCCCAGGCTGTTGAGCCTCATAGTCATCCTCTGCATTGCCTGTGCGATATGTTGCGCGATGCCGTCTGAAAAGCAAAATGCTCAGAACGCACGAGTAGAGAAAGACAGCGCACTTTAAAAAAAAATGTGGAGAAAGATATTTTTAATACCAATATTAATGCATAAATATGCATATAGGTATATTTCCATATGTATTCTAAGTATTTACTTGAGTGATCAGTAGGGACCAATTGAAAACATTTTCTCGCTCCATGGTCTTATGGTACGTCGTTTCCAGCGCTTCAACACACCCGCGAGTAAATAAATTCGATTCAAGCGTAGCATTTTGGTAGCGATAACAGCTTACGGGCGTTGACATACGTCTGTACCGGTAGTCATTGGCATTATATAGGCCACAGCAGTGATACTGGTGATGATAATAACGATTTTTTAGTTCAGTTAAAATTAAATTAAATATGAGATGAACTAAAATAAAATAGGGTGTAACTAAATAAAACAAAATTAAATTAAATAAGTGTTAGTAAAAAAAATAGAAAGAAAGCATGTAAAATAATATAAAAATACTGAATTAAACTAAATACCGGGTGTTCATACATATTTATGTACTCTATTACTATTTTTTTTGCTACCCTAATATGGGATGCGAAAGTGGTAGTCGTCTAATTTTACCCATTTTCAATGGCCTAATTGCCGTTTTCACGAAAGCAATTAAGTGAAAAATAATTTCTTTTTCTGCTAGTTTCCATATAAAATTCAAATAAAAAAAAACCATTTCCACTTAAATTGCTTTCGTGAAACTGGCTTTTATTGTTAGTCTAATACAAGCATACTAAAAAGTCTCAATTATGTACGAGTATACTTCAGTTAGCTATTATAGAACCATCCGGACCCGACGGACAGTGTTCTATTTTAGAAAAAAAGACAAAATCAAATATGTATCTGGAGAACGAGAAGAGATAGTCGAAGGTCGGTTTTGGTAATTTTCATTAATTTCAAAATGATCAAAAAATTTATAAAAACTGTGAGTTTTTTTGAGTTGTACTTAACTTAATGTTCAGGCAGTTGTTTTTAAAATTTATTAGATTTTTAGTAAGTAATCTAGTGACTTTATCAATCATTTATTTCAGACATATACTGCCGGGAAAAAGTATTGGCACACAGAATTTTTTACAGTATATACAACAATATTTTATATAAATTTTTTCCGCTAAAAAATTATAGTACTACAAAAAAAACATAAAAATATAATTTATGAACTTTATGCAAAAATCAGCAAAATTCAATAAATTTTCGTGCAAATTTTTTAGAATTTTTGTGAGTCTGCAGTTTTGTAGACCAATAAATTGTATTATAATGAAGTGCAAGTTCAATGAACCTAAAACTTAAAGTAGATTTTTGGCAATTTATTTTCATGCAGTTTCTTCCATACAAAAAAAAAGCATTTCAAAAATTTTTTGTATGGAAAAAATGCGAAACACCTCCAACAACAAAGTGGAACGAACGACATTTTTATAAAAAATTGGTGAAAAATTTTGAACAAATATTGTTGCATATATTTTGAAAAAATTTCCGTGCCATTACTTTTTTCGGACAGTGTACTTTTACAAAAAAAAATATTAAAACCTGGGCCCAAATTTTCAGTGCATGTTTAAACTTAGATCAGGTGAATTGCGTTCATAACAGCTGGCTGACATTTAATTCGCTAATCTTAGTTTAAGCCACCTAGCTCGAGCGTTTAAACTAAGCTAAACCGCAGTCAGATTTAAACATTTACTTAAATTATGTAAGTCATCTTAACAAAGAATAAAAAAAACATTACTTCACTTCACTTACATTTAACTCCACCGAGTGCATTGTCTCTGGATCTACACCAACTTCATCCCATGCGTCCTCCAGCAGATCCAGCGCATTCGTGAAGAACTTCTGATGTTTATACGTCTGCATTTGCAGCAATTGTGCTGCCAACAACATCAGCATGAAGAACGAGTACTTTGAGGTGTAAATTTTTTGCAAATAAAAAGGTGAGTATGTAAGTAAATAAACAAAAACTCCAAGCAAAACAGAACACAATAACTCACAATTACACTGACGCCTAACGACTCGCAGACAACACCATAACAGCCAAAAAGCGTGGCCATGCATACAAAAGAGCCCAAAATGATACCAACTATACAGTAGGTGTGCTCGTCCGTATTCGGTATGGCATACTCCAAGCCGAAAGTGTTCAAACAAACAATGCAAATGCCAAGTATCTGTGCAAAGAGGTGAAATAAATAATAGCAATATTAGCGCAAATGGCAAATAAATAAACAAACAATAATAATAATATTAAATATTTAGGTCAATCAGTCAGTAACACGACAAGTGCTGATTTTAATGCCGCTAGTGGGTGTAGTTGTCGATAATAAAAGCAAACAGTTTTGTTTTTTTGCATGGCATTTTTTTTATTATATTTTGTCTTATGTGCTTACCAAACTAAAAAAATTAAAAGCGAATACAAAACACTTGACAGTCGAAAGGATTACACTCATTTTATATGTTTTAGTTTAACGTCTCACTTAGCCGGTGTAATTTAGTTAAAAAAATATTTATAAAAATATTAATATTTATTGTCTAGCTATGCAAACGATTTGTTTCCTTACACACCAAAGTCGTAACTGAAGTCGATGTCAGAAAATTGTATGTAAAATAAATATTAACATTGCTTGTCAATGAAACAGGGCGATATTTTTTCTCTATTATTCAGTTATTCTATTTTTGGTATTACACCCAACAAACATTATAACGAAGAAGAGCGCAAGATGTACCCGGATTAGCCGGGCTCTAACCGGTTGCCCAAGAAACAAGCTCGTTGAGGTCCCCTGGTCGCTTTCTGGGTACACTTGAGGTGTGGACAAAGATCCTTATTCGTGGCTTACAAGGTGTTTGGCCGGTCGCTGGAAAACTACACTAAGCTAATGTGCAATGAAGGGACCAGCATATTATGGACCTCGACAAAATAAGCAAACCGCAGCTGAACCTACGGATGCCGACTAGCATTTCATGCCCTCGGAACATCGGCTCCACGGCGAAATGAAGATGCGAAATACCCAGCACGTTGTTTTCGAAGCAGTCCCTCTTAGGATGCCACCGGGGTAACGAGAACAAACACGCACTGCTTCGTAACGATTGTTAGGCGTACACGTGAAAAGGCGCCTCCTCGTCTGAAAATACGATACTAAGCCATTCTCGAAGAAACAACACAACAGAGCATATAGATATAGTGCGTTGGAGGCACCTCAATAGCTAATACGACATCAGCCACATATTTGCATGTCCGTCTCACTTGACCGCCCTGACGCCCGAAGCCTTGTGGTCAGAACCCATCAGCGCAGCGCTGTTCTCAGGCCTCATGCTCCACAAGTGGGATAAAAAAGAGGTCAGTCTCCACTAGTCTGAGTTTTGACAGGTCTAATCAGCACATTGCTCTATGAACTCATATGTAGTACATAAAAGGGGTTTGGCGTTTTAAGTTTGTAGAAAATTTTGGTTGTACCGAAACAAATTAGTGCATTTCACAAAGTATTTGCGTTAGGTTTATATGCTTTATCTCGCTAGGGTCTGAGAGAGCTTATTGAGAAATGTTGACCAGTCACATTGAGTGATGATAGACTTGCGCATCAGACATCTCGTTTTCATCCATTTCGTTATGACCTTATGATGGCAGATATTTGGTCATTTGTCTGTGGGGTATTTTACTTCTGCACTGTGGCACACAAAGCTGCAGACTCTGTTGGAACGAGTGTTAAAGTGCAAGCTGCAAACATAACACAACAGCTCCAACGGCCCCATATATTTTGATACCATCTCTAAAGAAAATGAGCGAATCCACTAAGTGTCATCGTCAATTTCACCTAACGGTAGATTTGGGAGATAAACCATGATTCAATAATCATGAATAAACAGTTTCGACAGGATAGAACTATCAAAAGAGGAGGGTTACATGAATTGGTCTAAATGGTCCTTTGGCATGGACGTTTGTGGTGTATGTCCTGATGCATTCTGGATGTGCAGGATTTTAGCCTGCTATAATACTCAGATCATAATTAGCGCGAGTCTCACGAGACAACACGAGCTCTTCGTCGTTGGTCTCCGGAGATGGCACTCACGATGAGACGATCTCTGATGTGCCTAGGAGGGGGCTCGGCTTTAAGAAAGGACCAGCATTATATATAGTCAACGTACTATAGGTGGCATCAGGAAATAACATCCTGTGACAGGTTTATGTGCGGTATTCTGACAGATCTGAAACATCGTCCACTGCGCCCTACTTCTCTTCGGCAACCACACCGAGACAGTACAGATGTACATGCATCTCTTTCTATTTATTATTGCATGAAGCCGTTTCTCCAAATTGGTTTCGGTAACAATCATTTAGTCTCGTTAAATGTCTTAGCTCTCCTGTAACATTTAGTCTTAAAATCCGACCAGTGCATGGCTAATAATTCCGTAGGATACAGGCCCCAAAATGTATTGCATTTGAGGAAGTTATTAACTAAGAGACTAGTTTTGGAGTATTAAACCTCATATAACTGCGAGGTTGATGCAATGGGATATATTAGGACATAAGCCATATGCCTGAGCATTGCATACGTATAAGTAGTTAGTAGCATTCGACCTTCCGGTCCGTTTACTGTACTCGTAATCATTGAGTACAGACATCTTCTTGTAAAGGTGATGGCTAAATCGTTTACCCGTGCGCCCATATTTTGGCTTATTGGGCATTTTGTTGTATAAAAATATTGCTATAAGTAGTACCTTTTCGTATCAATTTGCGCATGTTAATGAACTTCGTTAGTGATAACAGCCGTATGTATTAATATTCAATGCACTAACACACATAATTATACATACTAACTGAAGAGATTCTGCACGCAGACCTTTGGCTATTAAGCTAAGCGTTCAGTGCTCATTTGCATTTACGCTAACACTTCGAATAATTGTTAGGAGTGTACGTGAAGGGACAGCGATTATGTGCATATGGAAATTGTGTACCTCTTATATGTATATAAAAAGACTATGTGTTTCTGTTGGTATGACGTTTATAGACTCCAGAACCACTGACCCGAATGCGTTCAAATCAGTGTTGGAACAAGGTTAATCTGATTAACGATTAAAGTGTTAATTGCGATAAATTATTAAATACAATAAATGTCACCTAGGTCGGTTACTTCATCAATCGTTGTCACCAAGCTTAACTAACGGTAGGCCCAAGAAAGGAGCTGTTTCGACGAGGTCGGACCAAAGGGTGTTATATGAGTTGGACTGAGCTAAAATGTAAAGAGGTGTTGAGTGTCGTGGGTAGGTTCCACATGATGGACACTAATTGGGGATATCGGGGTCGAGTCTTTATAAATGTCTGTTGAGACGACTACAATATTCTGACCGTAATTGGGCCAGAGTAGCGCGGATTTCTCGTAGTAGTCGAAGCTCAGAGTCTACCATAGGTGGAGATTGGACTCCGATTGCGCAGTAAATAGATCGTGAGTCGTGGTAGGTAGTGACCGATTCTTTATGAATGCCGTTGAACACTTCATGCACACGGAAAGATTCCTTCCTTCGTCCAGGTGATGAAGAGGTTCGCCGTTGATTTCGTTGGTGAGAGGGTTGGGCTCCTTGGAGTGAAGAAGCGAGATAGGTCGGGGAGGTAGAGGTTTACTTTCGAGCAGAGGTCATCAATTCAATTTTCAGACGCCAATATCGAACAGTCCTCAGCGTATGAGATCAGGGAAATTCCCCACAGTGGCAGAAGAAGCTTCAAGGTATGGAAGTTAAACAGTACGGGGGAGGACAAAACCCTGTGGAGCCCCTTGCTTAGTTCTTCTAGGTTTTAAATTTTGAAATTAATGTCGTTCGACAATTCGAGAGCAAATTTGAATAATGTCTTTGCGCAAACTGCCTGGTAAATATTTATTGGTCCAAGAGCGAACGTTTATATTGAATTTACACGTGAAGGATCAAAAGTCATATTCGGAAATGGCCAAGCTCACGTCCTCCAGCCGCTTAACTGTCCAATTCATAATAAGACGCTTTAAAAATGAGGGCAGCCTACAGTACTCATGCATGGAGATTGACTACAAATAAAACGTATGGTGTCTGAGCGAGGATCCATTCATTAGTGTAGCAAAAATCAGTGCAACACTTCTTCAATCCAAACAAAAAGAAGTTCATCCTGAAACTATGTATATGAGAAGCAGTGCATGATGTCGGGTTTGAAAATTATCCTGATAGGTGGTGCTTGAGTGTAGATATCTCTAAAAACCGTATTTGCAGTTATTTAAAATCCGATTTGATTCTAATTGAGGACTATATTAGCCACGTGCATAAATAGCAATACTTTTTACGATAAGTGTCACTGGAGTCAGGGGCATGTCTATAATTGGTAAATGATGCTAATTTAGAACTACGTATGTAGCAATTTTTCCAAAAAACCATAGGTTCTGTTTGCCGGCACCGTCAGTAATTCCACATGAAAGGCCAACTGGTGAACTAAACGCATGGCTAAATTCTTCCATAATTTGTAACTTATTAATATTTTAAAAACCTTAATGTGCTTAATTTTAACACCAATTAAATAGCACGAGTGGCGTTGGGTGACAAAAATATTGATGTTTATTCCTTTAAAAAAGTTTTTCAGAACTGAATCGAGTACAAAATAGTTGCTAATACTATAATGAAAGGCTAAGCTGTCATACTATTTCCACTGAACGTTTAAATTCACTAGAAGCGCCAAAAACTCGAACGAGCCGACCGATAAAAGAAAATTAAATAATTTAATTGAAACGATTGTTATTCCTTAGAAATATAAATGTAAAGGTTTACTCCTGCATGGCGCATATTTTACACATTGGCTACAATGTGTTCTATGTTCACGTGTTGGCAACCCACCGATTTATTGATTTACACGCCAGATGGGCAAAAATAGCAAAATATATCGCCTCTTCATAAGCATTGCAATATGTTTCTTATATGTATTGAGATATATATTTTTTATTTATTTAGCTAGAACTGCATCTTTACATTTGTAGGGTGTAGCCATGATACAAAAATCTATAAATATTTGAATCATGGGGTGCTGCGAAGCGCGCCAGGCAAGCTAGTGTAAACATAATTTCGGTTTTGCTTAAATACTTAATTGTATTTTATCCCGAATATACGTTTTCTCGTATACTTAATTCATTCCACAGCAAAACGAAATGCTTGTGATTATAAATAAGCAAGTGATTCAAAATTATTTAATACATCTAATTACGCGTGCGCCTGTAAAAGATAATATAAAAAATCCATTGTTATTTTCGTGTTTAATTGGCAAAAGAAGAATTTATTTAATTTTAAAGCAGCAGTAAGCTGTTCGTAAATAGCAGCATTAGCAGTTGACAACTTCAATTTGATTTAGTAGCATTAAGCATTGAGTTAACTAACAAGTTTAGCAAGAGAATTTGATTACCTTCTATATTTTAATAAAACTTATCAACTTAATTATATCTAAATATTTTTTGCACGTACTTTCAGTACGCTTCTTAATGTAAACGCTTTTTTGTTTACAAAATTTCATTAAAAATAGTGTTAAAATAAATAGTAGTTTAGTAAATATTTACTACTACTCTAGTCGAACAGGTATTTAATAATAGGTATGTATATCTGTGTATATTGTGGGTAAAAGTACTGATTATGTTTATTGGTGGTTATTGTTGTTGATGTTGTTTCCTTTTTGTTTGCGGTGTTGGTTCTTGGTGGCTGGTATTTCGGTCTCAGTGCTGGACGTAAGAACTAAAGATTTTTTTCTACAAATTTTCAAATAACAAAAAAATATCACAAGTACACTTCGCAAGTGTTCATTACTTCGTGTTTTTCGCTTGTCTCCATGAATTGATGCGTCTTCTCTTCTAACATGATGCTTATCTTAATTTTATCGTAATTGTTTTTAATTTAATTGGCATTTCTAATTGCTTCTGTAAAAAAAATTCGCGCTTTATAATCTTTTGTGATCGCGCGGTTTTGTGAGTGATTTTCTGTAAAACATTTTTAAATTCTCCATGGCAGTGGTATGAGACCCCACTTCTGCGTGATGTCTTTATAATCACATTCAATGGCAACAACGATTTTCTCCACCTTTTCGGTGCGTGGCATTTTGGTTGCTTTCAAGGTGAGGCAAAGTTTTGAATCGCGGTGCGAAATATGCTGAGTCTACAAAAGGGATAACAAACAAAAGCGTGTGCAAAATTAACAATGCATGCAATAGAAAATTACTACCAAATTTGGCTACTCACATCCATGTCGTAGATCCAATACTGCCGCGGATGATCTAAGCACATGGTCAATTGCACATTTGAAGTTAAGTTGCGGCTCTTAAGCTGCTGTATAACTCCTAACTTCGGCTCTCTGTACGTCAGACACACATTATCATTAGTCATGATTTGCCCTTTCGGTGTAACGACATACATATCCATAGACTTGGGATGCGCATTGCAATCGCCAACTGTAGCCGTTTGCAATGCAGTATGCGGCAAATCCTTATCCGTCGGCAGCAAACACTTGTCGCGATCCAAATCGATTAGCGACATAAATTGTTCACCATTGCTTTCGATTTCTTTAAAAATTCGCGGCCACTCGCGCGACAACCGACGTCCTGGTAAATTTTTCATGTGTTTCGTGTATGCCTGCGCACACTCAGTCTCGCCATCTAGCCAAATAATTTTGCCAAAGAAACGATCGGGTGTTGGGAAGAAATGTTCCGGCCATATAGTCTCTAAATACCAGGAAAATGGTTTGCATTGGAGTTTCTCGCGCAGGGAGAGGCGATCGCTGACATCAATCCGTTCACGTGTCTCCAAAGAGAGACCGGATGTGTACAAGAGTATAAAATATTGCCAGTCGTCCATCCAAGTCATAGCGGCGCGCGCTAAATTATTTCCCAACACTTCGCTCATGCCGCCTGGGAAGGTGTACGGTGTAGTGCTGCGGAAAACATGGCCTACGTGCGAACAGGGACAGATTTCGACACGACCTCCACATTGCCACACGCGGAAAGACATCTCAACATTTTCGCCGCCCCAAATCTTAATTGTAGTAGATGACGTTTAATAAATCTTTCTCACAACAATTACTCCTTTAATTCCAATTTTCAAGCACATCCGTACCTTCATCTCTTTGTCGTATGAGCCAATTTCAAAGAAATAGCTCTTGTCGATTGCAAATAGTCCACCAGCCATGGCCGGTGACGCGATCGGCTCAGTGCGGTCACTCTTTGGCGTTGCTCTGTTGCGTCTGGTGCTGTACCATCTAAAACTGAGCTGCCAATTAAAAGCACCCCAATGATTTTCAAATGTTTTTGTATAACTAAAATTATCATCGGAAATTATATCGATAACCGGCGCTACCACATTGGTGCGTGACTCCTTCACACGCTGCAGCAAAGGCTCTAACCAGCCGCGCGTGCACTCGCAGTGCGCATCCAAAAAGGTCAAAACGTCGCCCTTAGCATGCTCGGCGCCCAACAAGCGCGC
Source organism: Rhagoletis zephyria (assembly GCF_001687245.7). Taxonomy (NCBI): domain Eukaryota; kingdom Metazoa; phylum Arthropoda; class Insecta; order Diptera; family Tephritidae; genus Rhagoletis; species Rhagoletis zephyria. Next base: position 39,996 of record NW_016162636.1, read on the forward strand.
TGGCACTAAGCCGCCGCGTTTCTGTATGCGCAGCAAACGTGTTGGCACCGTAAGTACTTTAATATAGGCTTCGAGTTGCTTCTTCAGGTAAGCTGTAGAACATAATACATATACAAGTTAGTAAAACAAAAAAGCTTTGAAAGGTTATGTGTTAAATGTGTTAATTACTGCATTTTGACAACGGCTATGAAATTAATTAAAGATATGCAAATTACAATGATGCATAGCTTATTTAAAGTTATTTATCTTGTCAGTTTACTTACAGCGATCGCTAGCATCGTCAACAAGAATTATTTCTTTGATCATTTTACGCGGCGACCGGTTGATAACGCTGGTTATTGTGCGCAAGAGCACCGACCAGGCCTCATTATGAAAAACTATTATCACTGATGTTGTGGGTAGTTCGTTGTGGTCATACCTTTTGTCACGACACCTGTAGCAAAATAAAAACAAAAATATATATACATAAGCCAATTAAGCGTACGCGCTAACACAAATATTTTGTGATGTTTTTCTTTTGATGATTTTACGCCTAGTCAGAATTTCAGGGTCACTGCAATACTAAACATTTGAGTGTGGGCTATTTTTTATACACAAATACTTTTCCGTTTTTTGGTGCATTTTTTGGGCAATGAAGTTGATGATCTTAATGTTTTAGTTTGTTTCGTACTAAGCTTGATTTTCTATGGTCAGTGGATTGTTGTGCACTTACTCTTTTATTCTGTAATCTTTTAACGTACGATTCAAGGGTATACGGTCACTGGCCAGTATATTAAAGCTATTTAGCTTGAAAAATCGTTGCATGCGGAAGCTATCGCGCGCTGGCACTACAACTGGCCGTCCATCAGCACCTTCGCCTTCAATGGGATTGAATAGGTTTATGTTGTAGTCATCTGAAAGAATTTTAGATATTTAAAAAAAACGAGTTATACGCATAAGTTATTATGCACACCTCACATACATATGTGTATACATACAGATGCGATCAACTAATTAGCTACGAAATTCAAAATGATATTGTCTGCAAATTATGTTTATTTATTTTTAGCAATTTTCATATAAATAAAATACTCTATAACAGGAACTACAATAATAGTTTAAAAGCTTACACAAATTGCAAAAAATTTTATCAAATTTCAAAAATCGTCATCAAAATTTCAAAATGTTTAATCAGAATATTAAGAAAAATTTGGGGTATGCAGTTTTGTAGCCCATTCAAATGTAGTATAAGGGCTAGTTTTTAGTCATTAAAAATTACAGATGATTTTTTNTTGCAGATTTTTTGTTTTGTTGAGGGTATTGCTGTTTATTTCCATATAAAAAATGTTGATCATGTGTTATATGGAAGAAAATGCGCAACACCCTCCACAAAAAAATTCTAAAAAATCAACGGTAATTTTTAACGACTAGAGACTTGAACTTTCTTATACTACAATTGAATGGGCTACAAAACTGCATACCCGAAAATTTTCTAAATATTCTAGTTAACAATTTTTTGAAGTTTGATTATCTTTTTTTTGCAATTTGTACAAGCTTTTGAACATTTATTATTGTAGTTCCTGTTATAGATAGAGTATTTTATTTATACGAAAATTGATAAAAATAAATAAACATAATTTGCAGACAATATCGTTTTG
>NW_016162637.1:0-41626 GCF_001687245.7 Rhagoletis zephyria
TGGCCAGCGTAACAAATTCAGCCATGCATTTCACACTTTGCAATGGCCAACACACCCACTTGCATTTATCACTGTTCGAATCGCAACGCTTTCTATGCTAAATACATATGTACGAATGTACATATGTAGGTGCACAGCATTCAGCGCCCACTTTCCGGTTTTTTGTTTTTGTTTTTTTTTTTACGGCAAAAATACGAGCAATAGTCATCCTATTACGTAAGTGTAGGAACACTCCTTTCTGGTTCTTACGATTGCGATTTATTTTTTAATATTTTTAAGAATAAAAAAAACCTAGCAATATCGTATTGCAGTCAAAACCATTGCGAATTAATCAATCGAATAATTTCCGCGCTAATTGAATTCGTGCAGAGGTATTTAAGTATTTAGAGTTGCCTATATTAATTGATCAGATATAAAATGGTCAATAGTGGATAGGAAATACCTATATAAATTATGCTGGTATATACATTAGGGTAGTCTTTAAAATCAAATTACAGATTTTTTTTCAGTCTCACCCCCTCCCTCAATCGGTAATATCATGTACGCAGATATCACATACAAATTTTGGTCCTGATTGGATACGGTTAAAGCGTGTCGCACAGGAGCCAAAGTTCAGATTCCTCTATGGAAACTCAAAAAATTAAAATTTATTTTTTTTTCATCTAATTCCCAAAATCGATACTACTTAAGTCGAGGAAATCACATATAAATTTTGGTTTCGATTGAAGTCGGTTAAGATGTCTTCAAAGGGTAATCTTTACTTTGATCCCTGTGCGCCACGCCTAACCTATGGCCTATGGGCGCAAAAAATGTATACGTGATACCTTCGACTATAGTAGTATCGACGTAGGGGTTGAGGCTTTGGAAATCTAATTTGAAAATTTGCTTCCTACATTTAAGGACCACCCTTATATACATACATATGTAAGTGCCTTCATATTTACATGCATACATATATATAAATTAGTTTAGTTGGGATTAATTTTGGTTCCATATCAATTTCACCACTTTTTTATGACACTCTTTCTTCCCCCTTAAAAACAGTTTATTTCCTTGCTAATCAATTGTGGTTTTTGAATGGAAATCACTAAATTTTGTTCAATAACTATTCCGATTTTTTAATAATTTTTAATCCATTATTTTCGTGATTCCACTTTCAGGCTCATGACTTAAATTTGCTGCGTCAAAGTTGCTGATTCGATCTCTCTTTTCCCCACCATCATTATCAATCCCCGCAGCTAGTCTCTTGTGCTGTTGCGGTGACTATTTCTATTGCCATGCTGTTTATTATAAGTTTTGTTGTTACCGAGCAACTCTGTGAGCTGTTTATTGCAGATTACCAGATTTGAATTTGAACGTCGAGCCTCGTTCGCCGAGAATTTATGCGATTCACCGCTCTTTGGTGCGCGCGCGCTGGGTACGCCTGTACACACTCGTTACAATTGCGAATAGGCGGAAAATGCACACAAATGCACATACACACGGAACAGGATGTCTAGGTGCCTTGTGCGCTGAGATGCCCAGCACATGATTTGCGGTGCATACAAATAATTGTTGCAATAAGCTGTTGGCGGCGGCAGCGGCGGCGTCTGGCGAGCTGTTGCTTCTTACTGGATGGCAATGCATTGCCTGTTAACCCCAGCTATTCTCCTCCTCCTGCTGTTCTGGCAGTTTTTATTCCTGCCGCTGCTACTTACTGATGATACTGGGTGTTGTTGTAGCAAGCTGCCTGCTGGACCCCGTTGATTGTGGCATGAAATAGTGAAATTGTTATTTGAAAATTATATCTGTTATGCAATTTTGGTGGTTGCAACATGGCCAATAGCAACCGTGGCACCCACTAAACTACATAGTGCAACGTGTACACTAGGGTGGTCCAAAAACAGTAAAGTCGGAATTGTAATGCTCTCACCCCTGGTATTGTTGATTATCGCAAAACAGTATACCCATATATTTTTATTTTGAAATTAAAAAATATTTAGAGGTCGCTCAAAGCGCTCAAAGTTTTCCATGTTTTTTTTGTGGAAAAGTACAACTTTCCGTAGAAATGGAATAGAATTCTTGAAAGTCAATATTTTTCGACAATTTTGTATTGGTCGCCCCATTGCAATTTTCGGCATTTTTGTGGGTTTTTGGCGGACCTATAAATTATAGTTGCAATGAAAAATGGTTATATAAACAATTGGGTATTATTACTGGGAATCTCCTGCAATTAAACAGGGGTTTGTGGTAGAAAAATATTGATTTTTAACTATTCTATATAGGGCTGTGCGATTAATTGATTACTCAAAATTTTAATTAATCATAAAGTAAATAACTCAATTATTCGATTAATTGGAAATTATGATTACTCAAAAGTTCAGTTACTCGAGTAATCAAGATTTTTGATTAACCAAAAACAAAAATATTTGAGTAATTTGCTTTATGATTAATCAACATTTCGAGTAAAATGAGTAATCAACATTTCAACTCTTTACATATGTATAAAGTAGTTAAAGTTCCTTGATACTTTGAAAACAACGTTTCTGTTTTCAAAAATGAAAGCAAACAATTTTTTTCATATACAGAATGTAAAAAAGAAAATAAGCATTTTCCAAAGCAAACTCTGTTAACGAGCAAAATTATTTTTTTTTGAGTAATCATATTTCAAGTAACTCGATTAATCATCGTTTTGAGTAATCAAAATCTTGATTACTCGAGTAATTGATTAACCGAATAATTGATTAACCAACTTGCTCGAATAATCGAATAATCGCACAGCCCTAATTCTATACCATTTCTAAGAAAAGTTTTTTCCCCCCATATAAAATACATGGAAAACTTTAAGCACTTTGAGCGACCTCTAACTATTTTTTGATTTCAAAATAAAAAAATAAGGATATATTTCTTTTCAGTATAGAACAATCCTAGGGGGTGGGAGCTTAAAAATTCCGACTTTGCTTTTTCACATAAATTTTTGGACCACCCTAGCGTACGCACATACATTTATGTATGCTGGCTTCTTTGTGATCCTTCCGCTGTTCAAGCCAAAGCTTTAGCATTCAGAGGTTAAGTGTGTGGAAAATGTTTTATTTTTCCCCATTTTACAACCCACCTCGTTACTTTGCTGATATATTTATTTCCTCAATTGTGGCCCCAAACTATAATAAGAATAGTCATTTCTATTGTGTAAACGTTAGGAATGTTAATCCCGGGATCCTGGCCTTTTTATTGGTATCAAATTAAAGAGGAAGAGATGGAAGAGATTTTTTTGGTGCATAAGGACTAGTAAGTATTGAAAATGTCCTTTTAAAATTTATCCTTGAAATTTTACAATATTCGTTTTTGAAAAAAATATATGTTAAGGACTTACTATATAAACTCAACCACACCCTCGAATTTCATCCTTCTAACTTTATAAGCTTAAAAAATTACCTTTTCGTCCTTGTGAATCCAAAAAATTTTAATTTTTTTAGTTGTAAAGAAACTTCCTCTTTTATTTGGTACCCACCTTTATATAATTTTTTGAATTGGAGAGAAAAAATAAAAATGCTACTTTAAATAAAAAAAAAGTTAGTTTCAAACCCGTTTATTTACTATCTATTTTATGGTAGGAGAGATAGATGCAATTTTTTTCGATTTAAGCTGTTGAAAAGTAATGCATTTCCAATGGGAAATTCCGAGATCCCGGGATTGTTAAAACGACATCCTGCAAATCCCGGGATCGTAAAAAGCGAAAAAATTAACATCCCTAGTCGACACACATATTCCACACTAGTGTATAAGTTTGTATGGGGATGTGGTTTTTCAGATTTGCATTTCAATATTTTGCGTCTTCTGTTAAGCTCTCGTTGTCTTGTTTGTTGTTGGCATAGTGCTATTTTAACGCTTACATCGTAGCATTTCCACATTTTTTATGATCATGTGCATAATTTTCCTTTCATTCTCAGAGCCGCCACATTTTCATATAGAATTTATTTGAGGAAGTCATTAGCAGTGGCAAATGTAACCAAACAGATTAGATTAGTTAGGTGCGGAAGAAATATCGCAAAATATTTTATGTTTATTCATGTGCAACATAATTTATTGTACTTATCGTAATAATTTTAAAAAGGGTTGTATATTCTGCCGGAGCCCAAATGTGTCCGTTAAATTAGGAAAATCGTCATCCAATTCACTCCTTGGTTGATAAATACTGAATGTAAGCTTAACTGACGTGCATTTGGAGCCCATAATCAAGCTTCGAAAGACTGAGTAGAAACTTTCGGAGAGCTTACTGAAACATTTCACTGAAATGTTGCTCAATTAAATGGTGGCGTGGGGTATAGTGGTTGTTCTGGGCATGCAGTTACTCTTGACTCTTGCGTCCTCGTTCGCGCACTCTGGTCAATGTGAGCAAGCCATTTGTAGCTTTGAGTGACGGCAGAAAGAGAGGGAGCTTCGGTTCCGCCACACCGAGTTATTCGGTTTAAGGGCTGACTGAAGTCTGCAGTAGGTGCCGCTGCAAGCGGACGACCGTCTTGGAGCAAGCGGCTCGCTACATACACACGCATTCCGTCAAGAAACCACCCCCTCCCAGGAATTTGTTTGTGTGTAGTGAAGACTTATAACAAAGCCTCTGATGAGACCCTGCCCCCTTTTTATGCCGACCACGGCAATCGTTTAAACAACTACGATTTGAGGGCACGCAAGGTCCATTCCGCATTCCTCCGCAAATGTTGAACGTGTCTTTTCTGTTCAGAATCTGATAAAAACTAAACGTAGAAATAGATTACAAGTAGAAACCCTCGGTTCTTTTTATAAAAGCAAAAGACTTATCAAATCTTCGCAAAGTGAAACGCTTGACTAATTTTTACTTCTTATTAATACTTGCATGTATATTTTTACAAGATGTTTATTTAAAATATGTTAAATAAATGTATATTTGTTTTAACAATTCGGTTTTTTTCCGTGAAAGCGTTTAAAATTTTTTGGTGGTGCATTTTTATTTGATTTGGTAAATTTTTTTCTAACGTTTGGTACAACTGCGAAAAATTCATTTATCATCCCTTCGCTCACCCCACTGAAAGAGCGTCGAACCACAATACACATCAAAGCAAGATTATACGTACAAAATTTCGCTCACTTGCGCCCCCGCCCCGACGAATGTGAAGGATGAACCATCCAAGGATCGCTTCTATTAGCGCTTGGAACGCACATACGGAAGCTGCCACCATCATGATATCTAATTCGTTCCAGGAGATTTCGACGCCAAAGTGGGTCAGGAAAGGATCTTTGGCGCCACTGTCCGAAAATTCTGCCTCCACGACGAAACGTCCGATAGCGGACTGAGGCTGATCGACTTCGCCAGGGCCCGACACATAGTAATATGTAGTACTAGGTTCCAGCATAAAAATATCCATCAAGCTACGTGGCTGTCTGCAGATCGAAAAACAAGAAGCCAAGTTGATTATGTTGTAATAGACGTAAGACATGTGTATGCGAGCAGTGGAAACACATTTCCCGCTCATTATGTACCGTCTCCGAAAAAGTACTCGGAGCCCGAAAGGTACTAAAACAATAAAGCATATCACGAAGCTGCAGGGGAGAGAGATCCACCTACAGGGAAAAGGAAGCGAGGCGTATTTGTCGCAATAAAAAGAGAGAGATGTTTTAGTTGGATGTGGCCTTTGGCCACGTAATTTAGTGCTTCAAAACATGGCAACAAAAGCGTTAACATGGTGAGAAAAACTTTCAGCTGCAATGGGCAAATGACCCATCTCGTTTCAAGCCAAGATGAAGTGCAAAAAAATAAACGGTTTGAAAAAATTTTCAAGTTCTCTGCAATAAATAACCACCTAAAGTCTGTGCAGGAGTCCTTGTGTACAGATTTGAATAATTCACTAGACTACTCGCTGCTAGAAAATGTTTAGCATGCAATAAATAAATTGTGTCTCCCGTTTTTTATTAAACGATTACTTCCACATATTTTGGGTTCTACAAACACCATTCGTTCTTCAACGGGAAAATACGGATTCCGGAATGGAAAGAACTGGTCTATATTTTCTCTGAAGGCCTTGCATAAATATATTGCTTTTAAAAATTACTTGATCAAAACAGAAATAAACCTTAAATCCTATCATAGACGAAGGCTCCACCTAACTAATTTTGAAACTACTTACTTGAACAAACTTATATGTACATATATTATCTACACGTTTACACAATGCAATCATTAGACGGAAATTTCGCGGCAGTGCATTGGGTAAAAGGCGAAAACAACCTGAAAAATGCCTTATGCGCAAGCTTGGTACCCAAACGCATTGCGCAAGCGCACATCTAGCCGCCAATTGTGTAAGTATGTTCGTATGTCTACATGCATCCTCGCCAACTACGCTTACCTGCACTCATTTAGCACGAAAAATATGCGCTAAAAGCTTCCTCACGCTTACCAAATAAACGCAAAAGCACAAAGAAACCAGAAAAAAGTTCTGCAAATACCTGGGCTGTGGCGGTGTTGACGCTATGTATGATGTAAGTGAAGGTGATTGCAACAGGTGAGAAGAGAAAAGTGAATGGCGAATGGTGCCTGCTTATAGGAACATATCGCTGCCGTAGGATGACAGAGTACTACGTAAAATATATGTATGTGTGTGTGCTTGTGTGTTAGCTATGGGCGTATGTTCTTTGAAGCGTGTAGACTGGGAGGCATTCACGCATGCGTGAGTTAAAAATCTGATATCGCATAGTTCTTTCGGAAGTACCGAAGTATTTAGTATAAGTTGGACGAGCGAACAATGGTAATGGCTGCTTTGGTGGTGGCAACGGCTGGAATTTAGAAGAGTCCAAAGAATGTACTAAAAGGGTCTCATCGCAGGAAAGAGATAAATAAATAAAACTAAAACTCGAAGCAAAAGACGTTAGCCTTTTGTAAATAAAAAATCAAAAACTCAGAATGAACATGAGCAAACATGCTGCGCTTGAAGCAGGCACAACCAGTGATAAATTGTGCGAAAGTGTGCAGAAAAGCATCGACGTTAAGGAGCTAATCTGGGAGAGCAAACACTGCATGTAAGTGTGAGGAACAATTAGGGATCTGAAAGCCATGTAAGTATGTATGAATAATACCCCTTACACAAGCAAAATTTATTGTACATATATAAGTTATTATTATTGAACTCTGCGAGTTCCATACCGTCAAGATTATTTTTATTGGTACGTATGTGTGTATGTATGTATATTCTTTCTTCCTCTTCTTCTTCGTTATTGACGCTGTAACTGCCTCAGCGCCTTACCGAGTCCAAAATAGCACGCCAGTGGTTTCTTTTCTGTGCCAACTGACGCCAATTGGAAATGTCAAGTGTAGCCAAATCCTTCTCAATCCGGTCTTTCCAACGATGAGGAGGTCTTCCTCTTCCTCTGTTACTAGCATCGCGCCACGCGTTGAATACTTTCGGAGCTAGAGCGCTTATGTCCACTCGAAAGACATGACGTAGCCAGAGTAGCCGCTGGATTTTGATTCGCTGCCATACCATAACTCGTTTTTTTTTTCTTTTTCCGGCTCTCTTTACCTTACATTACAAGTTGTAAAATGTCCTAAGTCCCGGTGAGCCCCAATCGGCATTATTATACTATACTCTCAGCCAAGGTTATGTACTTGTACACAATTCTAGAGATCAAGTATTGTGGAGCCAGACATAAGTTGCTCTGTACTGTTGCAGTAACTCCATTAGCGCTCGAAGACTGTATAAGTCCATAACTAAGATAATAATGTCCTCTAGGATCTTTATCGGCTGAAATATGTAGGTTCAACGGTTCACTTAAGCGCCTTACTCGAGAGCTTAAATCTAGCAAGCTAAGCGAAAAGAAAGGCCTTCCTGAATGATGCGATCAAACATGATAAGTGGTTTCTGACGAAGAATGAATTTCTCAGTGTGGCTAATATGAATTTTAAGCAATCTGGACCACAAATTGTTTTTCAATAGCCTTTCTATTGAATTGCATTTTAAGGAGAAGTTTATTTTGTCGTTCGTATACCAAACACTCTTTTTTCTTTCCCTTCCATGGCATTTCTTTGAATTGCAAAAAAAATTTAATAATCTATTAATCGGATAATTGATTAATCGAAGGCATATGATTTTTAATTGCAACTAAGCGGAGGAAACTAGCCGATTAATCGGTCGTTTCGATTAAAATCGAAAATAAATAAAAACCATTTAATAAGTTATGAAAAACTGACTGTTTTATCAAAGGATGGTTGGTTGGTTGTAGTGCTTCCTAATTGCTGCCCAGGACACAATTAGCACATAATTGCGCTATTTCGATGCACTTCTCGCGGGGGATATTTTTGTCTATGCACCTCCTACGTTGCTAGATCGAACCATTTCGATTTTCTAATGAATCTACCGATTTCTCTAATGGTAGCTCCTGATAGGTCGGTTAGTTGTTCTACTAGATGTTTCCCTAATGTCTTGTGTCTAATGTTCGAAAGACCTGGACCTTCACATAGGAAATGCTGGACACTTTCTTAGATATCTTCTAGTTGACAGCTGCGGCAAATCATATTATAGGTTAGACCTATTGTTGCCGCATGTTTTCCTATGGACTTCTAGGATCCCTAGAACTTCCGCTTGGAAGATGCTTGTATTATTTCCCAACCGCAGAGACAGAGCCACGCCGCAATGCATCTTGGATCCATCGGTGTATAGAGAGATCGCCTCTCGGTCGGCCACTCGGTCTCTTCTCCAGTCCCTTCTGGATGGAAATAGCACTTGCATGTTACAGCTGAAGTCCAAATTGCCTACCATATAATCTGTCGTCCTACTTAATTTCATTTGATTTATGATCAACCCACGTCCGAAGTGCTAGTCCTCAAAAGGCCACCAATTTTTGATGACGTGATTTAAATGTGCCATCACTAAATTAACCTTAATAGTACATGCAAAAAAATGAAATATGGTTTTGGACATTTACGAAATCTACTCTCCAACCTTACCCCTTTGGGATCCGAGTACCGTCTTAGTTTTAAACGTTGTCTGGTTTTTAATGTATTTCAATAGCGCTGGTAAGTTCGGCTTTGATTGTTTAGTATGTAATAAACACAGATAAAACGAGTCTTTATTTTTTTCTCGTTGTAAGTATGTTGTGTTAGGCTTGCCCGGATATGGGTCCAGCGGTTGATGAACGAAGGACTGAGTTTTATCTTCTGGCGATGCAATTTAATTTACTTAATAAGTGTCTCAGCATCCGCAAAATGGGGAACGTTCGAAACTTATTTTTATTGATGCTCTTCTTAGTCTGTAACTAACCTTAGTGCGGTGTTGACTATTATTTTATCAGCTTCACCTTACTAGTCGTCTAGTAGTTCTCCCACGAGGAACTGTACCAGAAGCCAGAGTATACAGCAGAAAAGTAAGAAGCCTTTGATAAAAGAATAAAAACTGAATTAACTTAAATGAAAGAAACTTAAACCCAATCTCAAGACTTTAATTCATAAGGGTATATTTTAATCACCAAAATAAGCCTTTGATAAAGTAAGGCTTAGCAAGCTTCTTAATCTGTTGCTCAAAATATGTAAGTTTGTATAATTTTTTAGTATGAACCACTGAGTGCGTGCATTTTTGTTAGCTTTTGTAACTTACATTTCGTTGCATGTTTCTGTTGTTTGAACAATGAAAACGTGCAACGCTCCGACTTACATGCGCTGCGCATGCGCAATGGCGCACACTTGTTTGAGCTTTTTATGTGGTTCGTTAACTGCACTCGCCGCCTGCTGCTCTTGCCACTCAAGTTATAAATATGTTAATGCATGCTTATAGATTCGCTAATATGTATGTATATATGTATATACATACAAGAGTGTAAGTTTTTTTCTTACTTTAGCATTGCACTGACCAAGTCCTTAGCAAGTTGTTGGCCGTTTTTTTTTTCACTCTCCATTTTTAACAACATTTCATAAAAACAAGCCAAAAGAAGGCGTGTGCTGCACTTAGCTATATTTATTTAATTTTTTTTTTTCATGTGTATGTACACACATATGTACATATTTTAGAAGAAAATATCCGTGATGTAGGAGTTTCGTCAAATTTTCGTACATTAAGTAGGCAATTTAGTTCTAAACCGCAGGCCAGAGATATTCAAAACACTTGCATTAGCACATGGCTACTTAATTTTTTAAGTAATTGGATCTTTATATCGATAAATTTATAGATTTTGCAATTGTTATATTTATGATGTCGATATATTTATCGATGTATTTATCGATATGGTTGCCGATATATTAATCTATATTGCTATCGTTATAACAATCGATATTGTAATCGATATATTTATCGATATTTTTATCGACATGAGAATCGATATTTTTATAGAAAAATTCATTGATATATTTATCGCTATATTTAGTTTCAAATATTAATATATATAGTCCCTAGAATCCTAAAAATTTCGAAACAGTCACGAAATAGTTGCGAGAACCCCTGAAATTCTAGAAACCGCGAAGTTGTCTCGACAATCTCGAAATATCCCCTGTGGGTAAGCGAATAAGCGATACAAAATTGAATTGCTTACCAAAGACTCACAGTTTTTCTGGGATATGTACATTAAGGTGGTCCTTAAATTTAAATGCACGCATTTTTTTTTAGTCTCACCCCCTCAATCGGTAATGCCATGGTTTTCGTCTAATACCCAAAATCGATACTACTTAAGTCGAGAACATCACAAATAAATTTTGGTCCCGATTGGAGTCGGTTAAGACGTCTTCATTGGGTAATCTGAACTTTGACCCTGTGCGACACGCCTTATCCATCTCCAAGCGGGACCAAAATTTATACGTGATGCCTTCGACTATAGTAGCAGCGAAGTAGGGGTTGAGGCTAGGAAATCTGATGCAAAAATTTGCTTCCTCTATTTAAGGACCACCCTGATGTGCATATCTACCACCTCATACATGCACAGATGTAGATAAATACATAACTACCTAGGTACATACTATACTTACTGGTACTTTGCCGTCGGAAGGAAATATGACACGATGATTACTTTATCGATAGTCTAACGCGAACAAACCACAGACAGCCACCAAAGTGGTGGTGGCAATTTTTCCGCCAATCGCATACCCAATTACTCAATGACTCAATGGGCTGCTTTGATGGAGGTGAGCCAGGTGCTGTGGGGTGGTAAGTGGACGCCACCAAACTGGTTGGGTGGCTGCGCGCTCAGCTCATTTGTGCATTTTATGGCATAAAGTCATATGCACAATCGCCAGATATGCCATGCAAGCGGGCAGTAATCGTAGACGCTGAAGCTGGGCGAGGGAGAAAAATCACCAACGTTTAGTGTGAGGCAACATAGTGTGCAAGTAATACATGCCACACACATGTTGAACTCTGGCAGAGAGCAAGCAGAGTTTACCAACAACTCTGCAGGCAATAATATGAAAGTGTGGATATAAGCGTTCACATATGAGACGCTTTAACAGCTCCACCAACAGCTTGCCTATCCAGCCAACTCCACCGCCCATTATTATGGTCGCTTAAAAGCAGCAACTTCGCCTCATCAGCAGCATTCATGCAACATTATCCAACCATTAGGCGCTGCTCTTCGTTACTTTTAACGTAAATGCTGCGCTTTTGTAGTTGTTGCGTATTTTTTCTTCTACCAATATTACCATTTTGTAGTAGGCAGTTGTGTTTTATTTGCTGCTGCCGCTTCTGCTTGCACATGTTAAACTGTCCATACTTTAACTGCAAGTTCATTGCAAGTATGCATGTGGCAAATATTTGCGCCATGCCACGCGGCAAGTCAACAAGCCGAAAGCGCACTTTTTGTTGGCGTTGCGCAATTACTTGTCGCGCGTTATCTCTGCTGCAACAACAAAAGCAACATCGTAGACTTAAGCGTCAATTGCAGCCACTTGCCACCAGGCGTATTCATACTTACATATGTACGTGCTTACACATATTGCAACTTATGCCGCCGCCATGTGTCATGTGCGTTTCTCCGCGGTTTGCATTTCCAGTTGACCAGCTGCCTTTATTGATTGTGTGACATTAAAATTTTCGCCCTGTTGGCGTTGTAGATGTCTGTTTGGCTCACTTTTTTTTTTTGTTTTTAATTTTTGGATACTAACCCGGGAAACTAATAGTGGTGTGAAATAAAAAAGCATAAAAATCTTACTTCTCGTATTTATAGGGTCCATAACAAAGCAAGCTTCTATTTTAAAGCTGGAAAATTAGCAAACGGTGTCCAAAATCCATAAACGTCCACAAACTTCCTCAGTATATACTTATTGTATTGGAAACCCGTGTTCGGTTTCGGCCGAGACCAAAAACCTGCGGCAACTGCCCCTATCTTTCGCGAAGTTGCACAAGTGGTTCACCTTGAGTGCAGTCAAGTCCGTCTGGACTTGGTCGTTCCATGGTGTTCGTTGTCTACCCGCAGGTATCGAGTAAAAGGACCTATCACCAAAGCGTCTTCATCCGTATGATATATCCAAGTCAGCGCAATTGCTTAACTACATCTATGTCATCAAAATAGCCGTACTGTTCATCATTCAAGCCCCTAGAGCCTTATCACGTCTATTCGGTATCGTCGACGTTTCTGCGTCGTTGGATATGAGAAATTTGGAGAGTAATTTTTGTTCGTCAAGAGAGAGCACCGCTTTTCATTTGCCTACCGATCCCCAAATAATCTCCTGCCGACAGTGACGTATGTTCCAATGCCGGAAATACTCTTTGTTTGTTGTCTGTAGGTACTTCTTCTTGTTCTCGCTCACCGATAGACCAATCTCCTTGGCCTTCGCTACTCAGCTGGAAAACGCTGCGCTAATGGCTTTGGTGTTCAAGTCGATGATTCAATGTCATCTACATACATATATCACAGAGGTATTTCCTAATTTGAGTGGTGTTGAAGGCTGTGCTCAACATCTTTCCACTACATAGCCGTATTACTTTTGTAGAGTTTAGGCATGTCATCGTCTAGGCGACAACCCTTTTTGTCATCATAAGCTTTAGAGTCGAAGAAAATTAGATAAATACGTGTCGATTTGTTTTTTTCAAGCTTTGTTCAAGATTTAATGTAGTGTTTCCAGACCTGATTTTGCATTGATATGGTCCAACCATTTGGTTTGAAACGGCCTTAAGTCCTTCACACAATATCTTCGATAGGACATTATACTTAGGCAATGGCCAGAAGGCTAAATCCATGCTAATTAGTACATGCAATAAGATTTCCTTTCCTGTGGATCAGGTAAAGTATACTGATATTTCCTTCCTTTGAGCGGGTATTCTTCAGAGGTATTCTTTCAACAGCTCACCCGGTATATCGTCGGTTCCATGGACCTTGTTGATCTCAAGTCGCATCACTCCTGCCTTCACCTCTTCTTGGTTTAGTGAAGAGGCGTGAACATCTGTGCCGGCTTTATTAGCCTATTTCCACCAAAGGCTTAACTGCAATTAAGAGCTCAGATAAGTACCAATAATTTAAGATTCTGGATGGGCACTGTTATCTGTTGGTTTCGAAATGTGCCTAACATACTCCCTCTTAACTAAGTACTTCTCGTTCCGTACCATTATTTTTCTCAACACTGCATCACCCACCCATTTCGTTTAGGTGTTGTGCAATATGTTGCGTTATTAATATTGCTGTGCTGCTGCAATTTCCTTGTTTATATTTGTTGTAATTTTTCTTTATTATTTTCTGATTTTCTATTTTTTTCTCTTTACTTTATCGAATTTATGGGTGTTGCAAATTTTTGTTTGCCGTTGTCATAAAGTGTCAGCGACAGCAATTGATCTTGCAGCAATTGCAGCAACAACGAAATGCGCCTTTAACTGTTTGCACTGCTTGTTGTTGATTTCCTCATATTTGCGTTTGTAAGTCGCTTTAAATTTGCAATCAATTTTCGTTGAAGTAATAAATTAGTATATTTAATGGCTTAACTATTTTCTTGCTGTTGCTGTTGTTTTTGTTTTTAGCTGCCTTTGTCGCCTTTGTCGCCATCGTTCAATCGGTGCTAGTGAGATCATTATGATAAAAGCAAATTTATTTGCGTCAATAATTTATCAGGCAAACGAATTCCATTTGGACTCTTAGGTGGCCGGGCAAATGGGTGGAAAGTGTTGCTTTTTGAGATAATTTAGATAAAAAATATTTGATTTTTTGATTGCAAATAAGTGTAAAAAGTTAATTTACTTTAATAAAATGCAGTATATACATACATGCATATGTACAATTTCTACATTAGGGTGGCCTAAAAAAGTATAATCGGAATTTTTATGTCCTCACCCCTTAGGGGGAGCTCCCTCAAAGCGCTCAAAGTTTTCCATGTATATTGTATGGGAAAACAACTTTTCTTAGAAATGGTATAGAATTCTTGAAAATCAATATTTTTCGATTGGAAAACTCTGGTTTTCTTCAGCAGACTTCCAATAATAATACCCAATTGTTAATTTTACTAATTTTTAATACTAATGACTTTTTATTAGTCTCCCCCGTTGCATTTTCTGCGGTTTTTGTCGGACCTATAATACATAATTACTATGAAAAAATGGTTAAATAAATAACTGGGTATTATTATTGGGAATCGCCTTAAGAGAAGCGGAGTTTTCCGATCGAAAAGTATTGATTTTGAAGAATCCTATACCATTTCTACTAAAGGTGGTTTTTTCATATATAAAATACTTTGTGCGCTTTAAGCGACTTCTAAATATTTTTTTATTTCAAAATAAAAAATAGGGGCATATATTTCGGCATAGAACAATCTTAGGGGATGAGAGTATAAAAATTCCGACTTTACTTTTTCACCCCGTCGCAGGAAAAGGACGATGAGACCCAGGAGTACTTTATGATGCCTGAAATTTCTACTGAAAAAAATAAGAGAGCAATCACACGGTATTAAGAATGTGTCTGGATCTTATTCGGCCGAAAATGTGAATATATGTGTATCTGATAGCAGTCTTCCAGTGTAAGATTGGGATGCTTTTAAATGGAAACAATTGTGTTTGCTGCTGACGAACTAGACCCAATGTGTAGAGAATATTTATGCTCAAGTCCCTCCCTGCATACAAAGTTTGTCAATTTTAAAGTTGCTTTAGCTAACAAGAGGAACAGTTGTCTAAACGGGGACGTGGCTGAATTTATTATACCATTCTTCTTCTTATTTGGCACTAGAACGGTTAATGGATTTCGACCGAGACCAAAAAACTTCTCCAATTGCCTCTCTTCTGTGCGCATTTGCGCCATTACATTACATTTTGCATTACATTTTCGCACCTCATGGCGAACAGATGCTGCAGACTTCAGTGGGCCCTTAAATCGAATAAGTCGAATTAGCCCCAACGAAGCTCCATCTCCTACTGCTCCACTCGGTTACTTACCGCATCTCGCAAATGGGATGTTCACGTTGCACAGGATGCGCGAACGAGGATGCAATAGTCAGGGATTTTTTGGTTGACGTGGTTATGCATTTTTTTCGTATAAAAAAAAAAATCTCGAAAATACTTCGTATGGAAGAAACTGAGTGACACCGTTGACTAGAATTGAATGGGCTATAAAAGTGCATACCAACTAATAACAAAAAGTGTGAAATTTCTGATGACCTTTTCGTTATGCCGGCCACTATATTGTGAAATTTCTCAACGTCAGTGGTCTGCCGAATATCCGGTCTGACATCCGAATACAACTCCTATTTTTACACTGAATCCGGAATCCGTTTACCCTGCGAAGTTTTTATACGGCACATACCTAATACATACATATGTATGTATATATTTATGTACATAAGTGAATTAATAAAAATACCTTGGTTGTGACGACCTGATAATTTCTTGTGCTCCAGTTTCCGTTTCTTTAATTCTTTTATTTCTTTAATTTCTCCCTCCATCAACGAAGTATTGAAAAAAAAAACATTTCGTTGTTGCATTTTTGAAGTTGGCCACAAACAGCAGCGCATTGCCAGATTTGTTCACCGTTATTACTATTTGTGGTATTGTTATTGTTGTTGTCATTATTGATGTTGTTTGCATGCATTACTACACGATATTATTATTATGCACAAACATACATACACACATACATACGGCTCTATGCAGCCACTACCCGTTGACTGCCATTATGTTGCAGTTGCACCCGTTGTGGCAGCATAACCAGTCTGTTGTTGCTGCTTTTGCCAGGCTGTTGCATGATTTGACTTTTTCGGTTAATTTGTTATCATCAGCAAGTCATCGCGTCTCATTACAATCATGCGTCCAGTGATTCGTCTTTTGTCCACACCGTTCGTTCTGCTCTGTTTTATTTGTATGTATTTTCACTTCAGCTACACAAACAACACTTGATGCCGCATGGAGTGGAGTTCAATTTGTGGCATGCTGCTTTGTATCTATTGCCCCGGTGCCAGAAGAGAGATCTTCCGGTTAATTGTTATATTCTTACATGCATAGTGAACATACACACATAACATATGTATATGCGCTAGGCTTTTAAGCATATCTAGAGCGCTTTGAGGTATTTGGTTAATGAATAAACGAAAATTATTAAAAAGTCATTTACATGGCAACTACTCACATACATATGTACACCCAGTAGGAAATGCTTCCGTTCAGAAACTTTTTTACGATACATATTAATAAATATTTTATGCCAGAAAAAAATATTATCAAAAATCAACGGAATTTTTTAGCAACTTCAAACCAGCACATTTTTATACTAGCACTAGATTGGCTATGAAACTGTATACTGTACAGCTTTCTCAAAATTCAGAAAAAAAGCGAAACTTTGCAGAAAATTTGGCACATTTTTCTAAATTTTAGACTAAGTTTGAAACTTGTATTTAAATGGTTAACACTATATAACAAGCTATTAAAAAATTAACGAATTTTTTTTATGAACAATATGAACATTGTAAAAAATCTCTGTATGGAAACTTTTTCAAGTTAAACTGTTAAAATCGAAATTTTTTATAGGACACTCCTTCATTTCGTTCTACGTTCAAAAAAAAAGGCATCGACGAAAATTTTAAAATAATTGGAAAATATTAAAACTCGAAAAGTTTTGCATATTTTGGTGCCAATGAAAAAATTTCAAAATGCTTTTTGAGCTCAGGAAGTCCAAATTAATTTTCCACTTTACATTAATTTCTTCGTGGCTTTCAAGATAATTATGTATTTGTAATCCAGTGTTATTTGGAAAGTAGGAAAAATTTTTAAAATTCTGCATTTATTCCGAAAAAAACTTAAACAGATGTCTTTAGAGCTTAATATTGCATGATGCATAAAAGGGGAGTTAATATGGACTCCCTGAGCCCAAAACTGTTTTTTTTTTTGTATACTTTTAATTTTATTTTTTAATTATTTTAGAATTTTGAAATTTTCGTCAATGTTTTTAATCTGTACGTAGAATGAAATGAAGGGGTGTCCCATACTAAATTTGGGTTTTGACATTTTAAGTAGCACCCTAATGTACGTGCTATTTATAAGATGCTGTTGCATGTTTTTTACAAAAACTGCGCTTTTGTTTAACCAATTTATAAAATTTGGACCACATAAATACTTCATATTTGTGAAAAATTTCACAATATTTTATTGAGTTTTAACTAAAGTAAGCAGATTTTTATTTTTAACCCTATAATTTCTTAAGCAAATATGTATTTAGGGAAACTTAAATAAGTTTCAAATGAATTTTATTTTTCTCAGATAACAACTACTGCTTCTCCTCCATGGATAAATTTTTCTTTGTTCCTCCCCCCCCCTCCCCCCCACAATTTTATGCATTTTTAACCAGCCTAAGCAAAAATTCTTGTATATTTATACATATGTATGTATGTAACGTTGAATGCATATATCGTTGTGTAAATAAAATCCATGGCACGAAAAACTGTAGCCGTCACTGCGGTAAAAAATCTGAATATTAAATATGGGTTTCTGATTGCGATAAATGTGGGTCTTGCACGATGTGTTTGCCATATTCTTAGACAAGGCGGCTCACAACTTGCCGCACACTCTTCGGCGCGCATCCGCAAGAACTATTGATTGGCTCATATAATTTGCCAACGGTGACCTCCTCCTTGTGCAGTGATTTTAATTTTTTGCCCTTTTATTGCCGCGGCCGATTGGTTGGCCGTCATATTTTAATGAAGACTTCATTTCGGGTTCCTTAACTTTTCGCGTGCATCTCACTGACAACAACAGCAGCAGCAGCTTTAGGAATAACAGTATGAAAAGAAAGAGGCAGATAAAATGCTAAAGCAATAGCTAAAAAGAAGGCATGATGTATTGGAGAGTAACGCACATTAAAATGCATGCACTTTATTTTTCCTATGTAGCGTAAAGCTTTTTATAATGAATGTTTACTAATAGCCCAAAAATGTTCTGCTGACAAATTTAAAATTTTTCACATATTTTCCGCACAAAAAACTGTAACGAGAATTTGTCACTGATACAGGAAAGATGGAAAGTGCCAGTGTACCAGGGAAATTACTTGAAATATATACACTGCCGGCAAAAAGTATTGGCACAGAATCTTTTTTACAGTATATGCAACAATTTTTGTTGTTATACGGAATTTTTCCTATAAAAATATAATTTATTCCACAACAAAAAACATAAAACAATAATTTCTAAACTTTGTGCAAAACTCATGAAAATTCAGAAACTTTTCATGCAAATTTTCAACTTTTTTTTTGAATTTTTTTGAGTATGCATTTGTATGTATTTGTAGCTCAATCAATTTAATTGTAATAAAGTAGAAGTTCTAAGTAGCTACGAATTTTGGATTTTTTCCCGCAGTCTCTTCCAAACCAAAAACTTTTTCCTTCAACAAAAATTTTCTCAAAAAAAAATTCTCAAAAATCAATGCGATTTTTTATTAACTCCGATCTTGCATTTTTTGTAATAGAATTTAATGGGCTACATACTCAAAAAAAATTCTAAAAAATCTGATTAAAACGTTGAAATTTTGCATGAAAATTTGCTGAATTTTCGCGAGTTTTGCACAAAGTTTAAAAATTATATTTTTATGTGTTTTGTTGTGGAATGAACGATATTTTTGTAAAAAATTGTCGGGAATTATTAAAATAAAAATTGTTGCTTATATTGTAAAAAAGCAGCTGTGCCAATAGTTTTTGCCGGCAGTGTAGGTATCTGAAAACGATACAATCAGGCGGGATCGTAAAATGTTTCGATTTATGTAGTTTTCAAATCATAATTGTACGTCAAAAAAAAGAACTTGATAAAAGATGGTTTCAAGAGGCGCTAGTGAGTCGACACATGAACGCAATAAAACGTAGAGCTCGAGAAAAGTAGGAAAAATTCCAAGAATATCTCTACTCTACTCTCCAGTACGAGAGAATTCATTTGCTACTCAATTTTTTTAATTGCTTTGCTGAGATAGGACATTTTTGAAACAAACTCGTATATAGAGAATTCTTCAAACATTCAGATAGGTTATTTCTTCCACTCAAATACTAACCCAAAACCTTTACTCGCCTATCGAGAAATAAATAAAAAAAGGTAGTGAAAAAATACTAGAGTGTTAAGGTTTAACTAATAGAATCGGAGCAACTAGCTCCCTTTACAAAATAAATGCCTAAAAAATTGGAACAGAGATAGCAAAGTTATAGAAAAAATTACTGAACTTATGTTAGTTACTTTACTTCGCTAGCAACTATATATGTTTGTATATATATATGTATGTATATAAGTGGGTCATTCATGAAGGCAAAACTACTATCCATAATGCAATAAAACGACAAACAAATAAATAAGTTGGCATGAATTAGGACGCCCTCTAACGAGGTCTTTTTAGCTTCTTAACCCTTTATTTTCTCCCATTTATGCTAGCTATTTGCGTATTTGCAGATCATTTATAGCTTTTGGCGTTGGTATTCATGTCAAATACGCCCTTCAATAAACACAGACACACTGCAGCAACGTTCAGACAGCGGCGCAATCGCAGCTACAGCCACGCGCGCAAACCCACTATTTAGCCAAGTGTAGACGCAATATCACAAATTTCATGACCAATCCACCAGTATACAACATACAGTATCAATCACACCAGCAACGTCACTAAGCGTTTGGTTGTTGTTTCTTTTTTTGTTGCCGAATTGGTGCGCAAATGACAAGATGAACGACCAGAAAGAAAGAAAAGTGCAACTTAAGACTCCGGTCAATACGAACGCCCTACTACCGTCGCCGCCGCCGCCGCCGCCGTCTTCGTGCACGTCGTGCCTACCTACCTAACCTGCCTCTCTCCCACATCAACACCAATGCCGTGGCCGTTGAGAACACCTTCTAGGCCTTGTCAATGACTCGCGCGCATTGCAAAGCCCTTCGACTCCACTTTGCATTCATTGCAGTCATTGCGGCCAGCACATTCGTCTTGATCGCTAGCTCTCGTCACTGATTTTGTTTCCATCTCGTTTGGCGTTTTGGCATTTTTTCGGTGCCCTGTTATTAACTTGTCGTATTCGAAAACAAGATGAGGTACGATTAATGCTCGTGGCCAATTTAAATCGGCGCAGAATTTACCAAAAAAAAATAAATAAAAAAAATAAAAATTGCCAACCGGCAAGCAATAACTGGCTGACTGCCTAGTGAACAGTGAAAAATTCCAGAGAACCAGCACTTGGCAAATACTCGTACAGCAAATAGAACAAATAAAAAGTGAAAAAAAAACATTGAGTCGCAGTTTTACATTGGCCACTTTGCTGTCATCACCTGAGATGTGCTTTTTACGCTGAGTTCTATGCAGGACCTCGTTAAGCGCATGCAAGTGCTATAAAAGATGCATGCCACAAACTAACTGAAGGGAACGATCAAAGTGCACAGCGCTGGCATACATACATGTGCTTACATACATACATATAGCATGTACATAACCCGTACATAAGAAAAGCCCAGGTGGGTATTTCGAGCTTAACAAGCTAGCCCCAGCTGATTTTCCAGTTAAGAAAGAGTATGAGTACGATGCATACGAAAAAAAAACTGCCTACAAAGTTGCAACATGCAATACAAAATTTTCTGAAAGTCTACCACAAAATGCGGGTACTGTATACAGTACATGTAGATATGTATGTGCTGTGCTGAGGCCCTTCAAGCAACTATCCGTCCGTTGGCTAACATCCGATCAACAACCAAATGCATCCTCCCGTGCAGTTATCACAACTCACACTCGCGCGCATGAAGACATACATATACACATACATACATATGCATTAGCAGCATTGATCTCACCTCAGCGATCACAATGTGGTTGACTGCCTTATGATGACCAGGACGCGCCATCCTGCGCACCTTCATCGGCTAGCTACACGCGCCTGCTTGAGCTCGCTGATCGCGATAATACATTGAGCTTTGCAGCAACATTGTATGCCCACTTGGTGAACTCAAACCACAAAAAAATCGACATGAACTAAAACGCGCTCTTTTTATTCACTTACATTATTTTTACCTTCAACACGTCTCTGCGCTTGACGAGTAAGCCATACACAGCGCATAAGAAAATTAGGTACAAAAAGTATAGAAAACAAGAAACGCTCGATGAAAATAGCGAAGAAATCATAGCAGCCAGAAAAATGTTAACAAAGCCGCGTCGCTTGTTCGGTGCATGTACACCAAAAACGTAAACATGTCTAGGCATTTCCCATTCCATCCATCGATACCATCCGTGATGCGCCTGCGCCTGCGCCGTGCGTTGTTTGGTTAACTGAGAGCCTGAATGCTTATCCTTCCCCCATTTTGCATAGGCATAAATATGTATGTATGTACGAGTACTATATAAGATTGTTTGCTTTCCTTTTATGTTGTATACATTGTTGTTATGTTTACATACTAAAGCATCAACTTTGTCGATTTCTCAATTTTTGTTGCAAATATTTTATATTGTATCAAGCTTTTATATTTTGTGACGAAAAACAAAGATACTCCGGGCCCTGAAGTATAATTGCATTATTGCGGTATCTCCCAGCGAAGCCGATTAAGTAAAATTGTTTGCGGCAAAATGCAGTTAGGATAGGCTGAGTTATCTTAGGTTAGGTTATGCTGGATAGTCCGAAAGTACCACATATAAATAGAAAAAAATAATGTCCGTACTGTTCAAAGTGTATGTAGCAAATATTCAATTGTTTCTTTAGTCCCCTCCAAGGTACGTTAGAAACCATTCTCGCAACTCAAGGACGAGATCTAGACCTACACATCGTTCGATTACTGAATGGGCTTTAAGCGACATTCATGTAGAGACAATCCCAATATTTACCAACTTTAGCCCCGTGCATGTCGCCATGGGAGTTCAAACCATTAGCCAATTTTCAGTTGACGAAGAATGCCTCAAATACTATAACAAAAAAAAACTCGGGTTAGAAGAATATTTTGGCTCTCCTTGCTAGGGATGCAAACGATGCATCGATATTTTTGAAACATCGATAATATNGTCCAGCTGATTTTCCAGTTAAGAAAGAGTATGTGTCGGATGCATATGAAAAAAAACTGCCTACAAAGTTGCAACATGCAATACAAAATTTTCTAAAAGTCTACCACAAAATGCGGGTACTGTATACAGTACATGTAGATATGTATGTGCTGTGCTGAAGCCCTTCAAGCAACTATCCGTCCGTTGGCTAACATCCGATCAACAACCAAATGCATCCTCCTGTGCAGTTATCACAACTCACACGTATGTATGAAGGCATACATATACACATACATACATATGCATTAGCAGCATTGATCTCTCCGCAGCGATCACAATGTGGTTGACTGTCTTATGATGACCAGGACGCGCCATCCTGCGCACCTTCATTGGTTTGCTACGCGCGCCTGCTTGAGCCCGCTGATCGCGATAATACATTGAGCTTTGCCGCAACATTGTATGCCCACTTGGTGAACTCAAACCACAAAAAAATCGACATGAACTAAAACGCGCTCTTTTTATTCACTTACTTTATTTTTACCTTCAACACGTCTCTGCGCTTGACGAGTAAGCCATACAGCGCATAAGAAAATTAGGTACAAAAAGTATAGAAAACAAAAAAACACTCGATGAAAATAGCGAAAAAATCATAGCAGCCAGAAAAATGTTAACAAACCCGCGTCGCTTGTTCGGTGCATGTACACCAAAAACGTAAACATGTCTAGGCATTTCCCATTCCATCCATCGATTCCATCCGTGATGCGCCTGCGCTGTGCGTTGTTTGGTTAACTGAGAGCCTGAATGCTTATCCTTCCCCCATTTTGCATAGGCCTAAATAAGTATGTACGAGTAGTATATAAGATTGTTTGCTTTCCTTTTATGTTGTATACATTGTTGTTATGTTTACATACTAAAGCATCAACTTTGTCGATTTCTCCACCACTACCAAGCTTTTATACTTTATGAAGAAATACAAAGATACTCCGGGACCAGAAGTACCGTTATAATTTCATTATTGCGGTATCTCTTACCGAAGCCGATTAAGTAAAATTGTTGGCGGCAAAATGCAGTTAGAATAGGCTGAGTTATCTTAGGTTAGGTTATGCTGGATAGCCGAAAGGACCACATATAGAAAAAAAAATAACGTCCGTACTGTTGCCAGATACATTTGCGACTAATGCGCTTGATTAGCAGCATCACCTTAATCACTTCTAGGATGGTCTACCCTTCATATTTTTGTTGAAGCAGCAGCAGTCTCAAGAGTGCAGCCACTGTAACTATCCATCTAACGACAGCTTTTATTCAAGGAAGCTCCATACAGATATTCTTGGGAAGATAAGAAGGCACGAAAGATTCCGGCTTTTCGACTGCATGACAAAATAAATCGGCTACGGGCGGGATTTCTCTGTGTACTCAGATGGCTTACAAACAGTGTTGCAGGTTGAATTATTTGTAGTATTATTGGGGTAAAATTCTCCTTATTTACCTCTTCAATAGTACGAACAAATCTAAATAAGATAAATACGATTTTATACTGCTTCAAATCGATTGGCCCCCATTGAGTTAGCATTTTAATGCCAAAACACTGGGACTTTACGGGAATGTAATATCTCCCTAATAACCTCTCTTTGTTGGCAAGCGGAAGTCTGGGAGATTGGTCCCACTACTAAAACGCCCGGGGGATCACCCAACATAGAGGAGTCGACCGATAACTCTCCTTTCCCTAGCACTTGAGGCCTTGCTACTTCTGCCCATAAAACCTCACTCTGCAACGAGGCTTCCGTAAAGTGTCCTGTACCACCACAGCACTTAACACATAAACACGCATGTAACTCCACTGGGCTCCACTGAAACCACCTTTGACATCATTTGTCATTCCACGCTGCTAGAGGACATTGAGAAATTCCTCTCCGACAGGGGCTAAAACGGTGGTCAGAATATTTCTTTATTATAATCGGTAGAACTTTTTTTGGTATCAGACGTCGAAGGTAAGAGGAGGTTAGATTTCTGAATGGGCTTTAAGCGACATTCAAGTAGAGACAATCTGCCATATTTGGTTAAAAAACCACCAATCATCATTTAAAAGTGAACAGTTTTACCGAATTTTCAAGACTATAATCGATTTTTTTTTACCTTAGCCAATTTTCAGTTGACGAAGAATGCCTCATATACTATAACAAAAAGGAAAACTCGGGTTAGAAGAATATTTTGGCTCTCCTAGCAGATAATTACATCCCCAAACTAAAAGAATTTTTGGTATAGCTTTAAAGACCATTTATTACTTTTTCTTTTCGAATCACTTTTTGCACTCGTTGTTATATTGTGTGTAATTTTGTGTGTGTGCCTTGGTATATTTCTGAGTACTTATTAAAGTCTATTTCATGAAGAAAAAATAACTGAAAATCATGGAACAAATGTCTTGTCGATCATGTTAGCAGCAACAGTGACAACNGCGCATACTTAGTCATTAAAAAAGGACCGGGATCCCGTTGAAATTTCAACGAAATTGGGCCTTGGAACTTTAGGCTCAGCGAACTTACGACGGCATGCGTTTCTATTCTATTTATAGGGAAGGAATGGTAAATAAATAAAGGCAATAATTGAATTACAGAGAGTTGAAATTGAAAAGTATTAAATTCTAATGACAAATTTCGAAACATCGGAAACCATCGATGTATCGATGTATTTCTGGCGCGATGTGTTTTAGCATCGATGTTCATTTTTCCGATGCATCGAAACATCGATGTATCGATGTATTTCTGGCGCGATGTGTTTTAGCATCGATGTTCATTTTTCCGATGCATCGAAACATCGATGTATCGATGTTACTCCCCAAAATTTGCATCCCTACTCCTTGCAGAATCTTTCGTATGGCTTTAAAGCCCATTTATTACTTTTTCTTTTCGAATCACTTTTTGCACTCGCTGTTATATTGTGTGTAATTGTGTGTATGCGCCTTGGTATATTTCTGAGTACTTATTAAAGTCTATTTCATGAAGAAAAAAAACTGAGAATCATGGAACAAATGTCTTGTCGATCATGTTAGCAGCAACAGTGACAACTCAAGACCCCTGCCAAGCGTTACACGACTTCAGGCCAGCTTGCAAACACAAACATTGNAAATGTCTTGTCGATCATGTTAGCAGCAACAGTGACAACTCAAGACCCCTGCCAAGCGTTACACGACTTCAGGCCAGCTTGCGAACACAAACATTGTGAAAC
This sequence comes from Rhagoletis zephyria, assembly GCF_001687245.7. Lineage (NCBI taxonomy): Eukaryota > Metazoa > Arthropoda > Insecta > Diptera > Tephritidae > Rhagoletis > Rhagoletis zephyria. The sequence goes on from NW_016162637.1 coordinate 25,585, forward strand.
ATACATACATACATAGCCAACATTCATACATTTATACAAACATACATTCAATTTATGTGTCACTTTTGTCTCTTCATCTAAGCGAATTTGACATTTGCATTATCAGTTACAAGCCGATCTTTGGCTACAAATGCAAACAAACAATGTGCATGCAACCAAACGAAGCACAAACAAACCAAACAAAAACAAAACAAAGATAGCGGTTACAACTTAATTCTAGGAATGCAATTTGTTTAACAAATTCAAACAGATGTGATAAGTTCTTACTTACAAGAAAAGCAGCGAATGTTGAATTCCAAGACATTTTTTCTAATATTTTTCAGCATTGCATTTGGACGCGATTGATTGCCTTTTGNCAAACAAACAATGTGCATGCAACCAAACGAAGCACAAACAAACAAAACAAAAACAAAACAAAGATAGCGGTTACAACTTAATTCTAGGAATGCAATTTGTTCAACAAATTCAAACAGATGTGATAAGTTCTTACTTACAAGAAAAGCAGCGAATGTTGAATTCCAAGACATTTTTTCTAATATTTTTCAGCATTGCATTTGGACGCGATTGATTGCCTTTTGCAACATTTCACTATGTACATATATAGTTTGCCAAAATTTTCTTAGAATTGCAACGAAGTTTCAGTAGATTTAGTATGTGGAAAAACATAAATTTTTCCTTCCAAATTTNGCAACATTTCACTATGTACATATATAGTTTGCCAAAATTTTCTTAGAATTGCAACGAAGTTTCAGTAGATTTAGTATGTGGAAAAACATAAATTTTTCCTTCCAAATTTTAAGATTTGAAACAAATTATAAACGCTACAAATTAATGTGAAAAATTTTGAATAAATTCACAAAAGCACTTGCAACCTACAGGAAAGGCAAAATTCCAGCACCAGATTCTAGTCTAAAAAAATTTATTAAGCTACATTTAAGCGGTCTGCTGATCGAAAAACCAAATCGACCATGTTGTGATAGAGGTTGATGAGGTCTCTATAATCATACCACCACCCGGCTATGACGAATAGCAATTTCGCAACTGAAAATCTGCTGGAGCTGATAACCTGCCAGCAGTGCTTGGAAAACGGAAAGAAGTTCACAAGAATGCGTCCAGAAAATGGCCGGGTGACTGACTATTGAAACTTAAGTGCGCTGCGCCTAATCAACAAAAAGGGTGAGCCTATTATATGCGTCAACTACTCTGGAATCACGGTCCGAAAGGCAACGAACTGTTTGGGCCACTACCGTATGGATTTTGACCTGGTAAATCCACCATAGATCAGGTATTCCCCAAATGCCAAATCTTGCAAAATACCGGGAGAATGATCGACAGACCTTATCTTTTTCGATTTTAATTAATGTGGACTTCTCCGATCCGTTTGATAAAGAATGAGGTTTCAGGCGAGGCAACTCTCTATCAGGATGGCGTATGCGGATGATACATATGGACACCATGAGGATAAATAATCTTTTTCTAAGCTAAGTTCAAAAGCAAAGCGAATGGGTCTGGAAGTGAGCTAGCGCAAAGCGAAGGATTTTATGAGAAACTTTATCAAGGCAAATATATAATCGGAGGTTTGCCATTGCCTGCCGAGAGGCGACCGCTTTTTAGAAAAAACTGTTTCAGTATTTTTCTTTTTTGGGACGTTTCTTTGACCAGGGATCAAAACTTGGTCCTGCATACGCACCTCTGACAACTCGGCTACAGTGGCCCAGATAATATTGTCAGCCTTGAGATCCAATGGAGAATCTAGCTCTATTAGGCCCAAACGGCACAATTTTGATCTTATTTGATTACGTAAAACCTCTTTACAAGGCGCATTTAATAAGGTCGTTTAAGTCGTATATTAGTAAAAAATGACACAAACAAATTATACGCACAATGACAAAATGAACCTAACACTGATTTTGGTAATAAAATTCAATGATTTGCAAGCGTTGCTCGTTAGTAAGTCTATTCATGATGAAATGTCAAAGCATACTGAGCATCTTTCTCTTTGACACCATGTCTGAAATCCCACGTGATCTGTCAAATACTAATGCATGAAAATCCTAACCTCAAAAAAATCACCCGTTACAACAAACAAATATTTGGACTTATGATTTCCACGGCGCAAAATTCAGCTGTCGCCCAACACCACCTTATTGAATTCGCCTTGCTTCTTGAATTGTTTTTAAGCATTGCAAAATTTTCCTTGGCTTTCTTTAAAACATTTTAAGTCAACACATATCGTTACTAGACCTGAATAAAGGCGCGAGCCCAAAAGCTGACCGCGAAAAAAAGACGCATCAAAAAAACTTTAGCGTAGAAAGAATCTTAATATAATTGACGGCGAAGAAACACCCGTAAACTTATTTTCGCGGTCGATTTGCGGGTGTAACGGTAAGTAAATTCCCCAAAGAGTTTTGGGGAGTGATGCTGAAGTTAAAGTCCTTAGACAGGTATAAATCTTTGTTTACGCGTCTATCTTCGCCGAAGTTTTTTTTTTTAAGCGTCTTTTTTCGTACATTTTTTTACGAGTTTTTTTCGCCGTCAAAACACTAGCGCGCCTTTATTCGTGTGTAGTGACGACATTTATTCATGAACTAGAGACTTTCGGAGTATTTCTGATAACTAAATGATTTTCATGATTAGACACTCGTTCTACTTTTTTAATAAAAGATCTGAGACATTAGGAAAAAAGCCGCTTCCAAAATCTGCATAGAAGTTTTTATAAAAGAATTTTCTGCAATTTTACAATGCAATTCCATTTATTAAAACCGAGGAACTTCGTCATTTTTGAAAGATTTCTATTTCTGAGATGTCATTGAAAATATATTTTCTCTCAGCTTTCATGTCTACATATGCATATGTTAAGGTTTTTCAAAACAAAAATGAACAAACACAATTTCGATATTCGGGCTTTCATCTGCTTCAAGGCCCATTTTTTATCCGATTCGACCCAATTTTAAGTTTTTAAATGTCATTCCTGATACTCACATTTATGTAGAAAATAAGTTATCCACCAAAGCAAAGGCGTAATTAGTTAACTGCTTCAAGAATTCAATTTTTGCGTTCTTAAATTTTTGATTTTTCCTTTTGTATAATTTTTAGCTTTTTGCGCTTTCTTACGAATATAATTTGTTCACATGAAGTCAATGGAAATTTTATTTCAAGTATTTGCATCTGCTTAACTTTCAATGCAACGCATTCAACCGTCCAAAAACTGTCCAAACCGTTTAAGTATTCAAGGTGTTGCAAACGTGTTGACGTGGCAACAACATGTTGTAGCGCTGGTGCATTGCAATTTCAATGCATTTGGCATTGCAATGACAGGCGGCAGCGGCAGCAAAGGCCATAAAAAGGCAAAGTGGGATTTTGTTTTCTGTTCGTGTGTTTTTGTGTTTAATTTTTTCGAGTGATTTTTTTTTTTTTTGTACAATACATTCATATACAACCAACCCATCACATTTGCAAACAAGCAGCAGCGCCCAATGCCAACAGCAATACTACATACATAGCCTTATTGCCGTGCCGCAACCAACCAACAGCAAGTGATCATTATCACCTGTGACTGGTCGCTCGTTATGTTGTTGAATTGAAAATCTTCTCGGCAGTCGCTGGGGCGGCGCAACGCCGCGGACGCAATTCCAATTTTCTATATAATAATAATTATCACTGCCCACTCACCGATGCGCTGAGTGATGTAAATATGCACTCAAAGGTTAATGCGCGTATTTGTAGACACATGGATGTTCTTTTGCTTATACATATGTGTATGTATATAAGTTTATTTATTTGTACGTATGTATGTACTTATATATAAGTATGTTACTGCAAGGATCTCTGCGTACGAGTCAAGTCCAATGGCAACCAGCTAGCCCCGCCTTGCAGCCCCTTTTGTTAGTTCTCGAAATGCTGTCAGTCTCCTCTACCGTCAGTACACAAGTCAGTTAGTCCGTCAGTTGCCATAGTTGATCAGTTGCATTGTAGTTGGCAGTTGTATGATTTCATCGCTGTTGAAATGATGGAGGCGTGTTCTTCACCTTCGCTTTTCGTGCCGCCGTGTGGCAAGCAGCGGCAGCGATTATGTGTGATCATCGACACAAGGCCTATGAGTACGAATGGTGCTAGCAACACACTAATACTGATACTGAGCGTTGTTGCACGCGACTCATTATCTTGTCAACACACAATTTAGCCAAATCGATGTGCCCTTTTTGCGGGCAGGCGCACAGGATATCGCTTTGGCACACACTTAGTTATTATAGACTAAAGCAAAAAAAAAAAGTTCTTTTGGCTGAAATTTGTTTGGATTTGTATTTTAGTAAAACATACTTCCTTCTTTATAACAGTCTTGAATTGGGAATTAACGGCTTTTATTTGATAACAATCATTGTACTGCAAACTCAACGAAAGGTAGAGTGGTACATTTTTATAAAAACCGTAAAAGCAATGCCACTGTCCAGAGTAATTTAAATGAACAGGGCATCGATGTTCCAAGCCAGTAAAGATTCTGGATAGTGATGTATTGTGGAGCGATTTTCCGTCGTACCTTGTCAAATTTGGTTTGGAGACAAACCGGTTTAGGCGTTGTGCCATCTTCAGTGTCAATTTACGTTCTCCGAACGGAAAGTCGTTCCACAATACATCGTTCTCCTACCCTGTCGGAAATACCAACAACGAAAATGAGAGGGATCGGAGATCTACACTGTTGAACCAAAACCTTCTTTTTGTTGTAGCATAAATAATGATTTCAATCCCGTTTATCACTTGATGTTCCAGGAACTATTGTTTGCTGTGAATGTATTAAAATAGAGCTATTGGAATCGCCATACTGCTAATATATGAAATGCATTTCAGACCTTATTTGTCTGACTCTATGGCTTAAGAGATCTGCGTTGGCAGAACGTTCCAAGTTCCCCGATGGCGAAGATTGGGCAAATGGGCTCCCTTCACTTGATCTCAGATGCGTACACTGGTACACAGACGGTTCAAGGTTGGAGGACAGAGCAGGCATAGGCATTTTTGGACCTAACACCAAACTTGTAATTTCCATGGGCAAATGACCCACGCTCCTTGAGGCTGAATTACTCTCAATTTTAAACAGCGCAAAATTAAACCTTGAAAGGGTTTAAAGGTCGCCTTTTAGTTATATTTTCTGATAGCCAAGCAGTACTATGAAATCCAGGCTGGTTAGAGACTGCTTTGACACGCTACAAATTCTGGCAGCCAAAACGCTGTTACACTTTGCTGGGTACCAGTCCATTTTGGAATCGAAGGCAACGAGATCGCCGAGGAGTTGGTATGAGAAGGATCGCTAACCGCCTTTTCGGAACCTGAACCACGCTGTGGTCTCAGTTGGTCCTCTTCGAGAGACATAATTACAGAGTGGATACACTCTGAACGCAGTAAGTACTAGGGTGCGGGTTGAGCCTGAGACAGGCCAGCCTCTTCGGCTACCCTTTCAATGACATCACCTGACCAGTCACAACCAATTGCGATTCCACTTGCACCGAATAGGTGTGATCGAAGAGTCGCAGTTCTCGGTCTGCCTCGAGGATGCAACTTCGGAGCATATTTTCTCTCACTATCTGGCTTTGGCCAGACCCTTTGTTATAAGGAATTCGCCTACCAAAGCCCTTTTAGGATTCATTAGGGAAGCCGAAGGTTTTTTTGCCATACTGGGTTAGGGACTCTCTCTTGAAAGATACAAAAGATAATTTAGGTCGCGGTGTCTCTTTTTCTGTTACACCTAAAAAAATTACTCCATTGGTTTGGTTTGATAAAAATTCTAGATCTACGCACACTTCGAAATGGAAGTCTTTTCTGTAGTGGAGTGCATTGGTTGAGCAGATTTATTAAAGCAAGAATTTTACCTTATTGAAACATCTCGATCACCGTATTCTCAGATACTTTTCTCAATTGGGTGCATACCAAATTACAATCAAAGAATCATTCTACAATAGCTTTAACTTTTTTCAAAATTGCTGTAGCTCTTCCACGTTGTTGTTGGCATTTGTTGCAAGAAGGCAAGGAGCATGGGCAGACCAAGAGACGTGCTTACATATACTAAGCATTATATTTACGGCCTCACTGTTTGTTAGAGATGTCAGCAAGCATTCCCATACAGAAAATAAATTTTTAAACCCCTCCAGGATATATTCAGATGTTTGCGTTTCAAACGACTCGGAGTAGTCCTTCCCATTTACATGTAACAGAGCTAATGGTGTCTCTCATCATAGAGAAACCGAATTCAGATATATATGTCCAGATAATCTATTCTATTCTAGGAAATTTCTTTTCGTAAGGCGTTTTTCCTTTCGCGGTTCTTTTCCAAGATTTAACGTTTAACCTATGGTGACCCCACTGATAACGTCAAATCAGTTCGTTGACGGTGGTCGTTATCATTTCACACAACATACGCAATATGGCCTTATAGCGAATGCTCCAAAGTTCTATCCCGCGTGCGTTATTGCTAATGGAACATCATAAATGTGGGTAACGGAACATTGATTCTATCATCATCTAGAGTAGTGACTATTGCAACTACTTCAATTCAGCTGGTGGGAGAAGTGTTCCCTACATAATTTAAGTATGCTCTGGGCATTAACGACAAAATCGACTTTCCTTTCTTACAGGTGTTTACAGTGTTCTTTAAATTTTCTGGGAATCGACTAACTTTCAAGCTTTTCGCGCTCCCTATTTGCTTCCTTCGAATAATAAATTCAAATCACTTCTTTTATCAACTTTTGGTAGCGTCCCATACAGTTCACCTTTTGCCCAAATGCAGCGTGGCCTGGGTTTTTTAGTAACAGTTTTTTTTTCGGCTCGCCCAAATAAAACCACTTTCTCGGCGACGATATACAAGGAATGGGAGAAACGATTCAGGCTTCGGTTGTTAGACACACATTTCCTTATGACCAAAGGCGCATGCGTCGGCTTGGGGCCTCGAATTACCTATGTGTCCGCCTGAAGCATTGAAATGATCTGGTTTCTCGTTTTTTCTTTTTTTTTTCAGGTAGACACGTTGTCCTATAGATCGCTTTAGGTATTAGCATGCCTCTGCAGAGTAATATTTTTCAGACAAAATCTATTGGGCTCAGTCCAACATTGGACGCGTCTTCTTTACCCCTCCTGAGTTCAGAATGCAGTTTACTTCACATTTCTGAGCGAAATTCTCTGTTCCTGTAGAATTTCAACCGCAAACAATAAAAAATAAGAAAAAAATAAATAAATTAACGAACAAACAAACAAAAACCATTAAACAACCCAAAGTCAAAGTGTTAAAATTTATTCCGATTTGCGTTTGTGTTCAGAAGACGTAGGAACAAGTTAACAGCGGTAAATTGTATCGCGAACAGGATATATCAGCGTTTATTGGTAGTGATTTGAACGACATTTACAAGTATCAGGCCACAACAGGATAGGTAACAAGCACAACAGCAACAACAACAACTCAGCAACAACTCAGCAACAACTTAAAGGCTACAACGAAAATCAGAGCAAATGCCGCTGGCCATTGAATGCGTCTGGGCCGAGATGCAACATATACAAATATTGCAACAAGAAGAACAGTAACACCAACAAAACAAATCAAAGTAAAATAGCTAGCAACACGAGAAATTGTTTGCGGCGACAACAATAACAACAACAACAACAACAACAGCAATGTTAATAATATGCAATAAACAGCGCTGCAAAGTGATGGAGCCTTGGGTGGACGCTTACTTGGCAACTGCCATAACAATGGCAACAAGAATAATAACAACAACAACAACAGCAGCAGTGAAACGCATTGTTCGTTCATTGCTTCACCGACGTGTTGGGGAAGACGATGCGACGACGCACACAAGACGGTCTGTCGTCGCCGGTTGACTGCTGGTTACACCAATGCGGCTTGACTTGACTTGACTTGGCTTACGAGTGAGTACCTTGCCATGGCTGGTGGCTTGGCCTGCGCGGAACGGTCAGCGCGTTCATCGGAATTTGCATTTTACATGATCGAAAATTGATTTTTCGTGTTAACCAACGACGCTGGTAAATTGTTTGCAACAAATGCAGCCGCCGCCGTAGCCGTGGCCGTGGCCGTGGCCGCCGCCGCTGAAAGCAGTAGTGGCAATTTGAAATGGAAATACAGAAAAAGAATTGAAATGCAACAGAGAAATCTGAAAGCTGGTGGAAAGAGGAAAGAGAGTGGTAAAATTAACGAGTATGAAAAATAAGTCAGCAAGTATCTGTGGCATGATCAGTGTGTACATATGTACGTAGTATCTTCTATGTAAAATCCATGTAATTTAAGTGCATAACAGCACCATACTGTATGTATGCTTCCACTATATGTATGTTTGTATATGTAATTACAAATTTATGAACATACAGAAATCTACAGTTAACAGCGTAACTCATCAAGAAAAATTTATCAATTGTTAAAAAAAAATATTAAATTCAAAATTTACGCTTTCAGCCATTTTTGAACAAAATAAGTCGAATATGAGAGAATAGAGCGGTAATATTGGAATTTTCGGGGGCTTTCGACACCGTTTACCACTCTGCACTACTCGAAGACATGGAGTCCTCCTCTCGCCTCAAACGGTATTCAGCGATTAACCTGAGTGGTCGGCAATCGTTAGAAACTTTGAAAATAGAAAACCCAAACAAGAGTTCCCGCGTTTTTGTTTAAATTTTACATACGAAGGTCCCCCATCCACTATAAATAATTGACCAGTTCTCGTATGCTGAATATTGCTCGATATTATCGAGTGGCGATGGAAGTGTTGGCCCGTGCTGCAATGTGCAGATGCTTCCAATACAAAAACAAGCAGCTCTTGGCGAGCTTGTGCTGTGGAGCGAGTGGGGAGTACATCCTCCTCCTAGACACGTCAGACTGCGTTTACATGAACTGAAGAACGAGATTCTGGACCCCGTACATCAACCAATGCACCCGACGATGTGTAAACAGCTAATCAGCAACAATTCCAGAGAAATGATGTCATCGGAGTTCAACCACAACCAATTACATATAGAGGAAAAACTTCAGCTGCGTCGAGAGAACCACGACACTGTGACATAATTACACTGAGAGAAAAATCAACCAAAAATTGGTTAGTATTACAAAATTCAAACTTGAAAAGGAATCAACGGGATTTTTGGTTAATAATAACAATGTCTTGGTTGATACTTTCAACAACGATTTGGTAATAATAACCACACCTTTTTTTTACATTAACCAAACTTTTGGTTGACGATTTTTCGTTTGAATACGTTTACGTTCTGCAATTCTGCGTAATTCGGAGATACAAAACAAAAAATTTTATTATCATTTTAACAGCAAGCATCTCTATATACTCAGCTGCAGCCGCTTTTAAATGCGTCTTCAAATGTTCAACTTGAATCACTTTTCTTCGTCGTTTGATTTGGTTCTGTACTTCACAGAGACTTTTTCGTAATTAAGAAAAAAACACAAAAGAAGAAAAACATTAAAAAAAATAAAAATTATGTATCGCGCTGACGGCATTCATACTACTGTCGGATACAAATAACAGCAAGCACCTCCGCTTGTCCAGCCACTGCCATACATACGAATTTATTCTCAAATGTTCAACTTGAATCACATTTCTTACAATTGGCTTATTGACCATGAAAAAATCAAACCATAATTTGGTTGAAAAAACCATTGTGCTTTTCACTCAGTGTATGGTATGGATATAGTAGCAGGTTAAACTTTTACTTATCTAGACTCGATCATGACTTACCCAGAATATATATTTCAGTTCGAACGAATAAAATAAATTTTTAATTTTTTTTTTAACACAAGGGTGTTTCAAATTCCCCGGCTGCTAAATATTGACATGTCACTTTTAAACATAAGTGGCAATAGTTATTATCACATGCTTTGATACTACACCCAATAACAAAAAGCATTTAAAGCGTCATTTGTCGGATTTTAATTGTTTGATAATGGAAAAATCTTGTAGGAGAACTGATACTCGTATAATAACCGCTGCCTGAATCCTGATGCATCGGCAGATGCTTAGTTTAAGACCCCACAGGCTTATGATTGCAGCTCATTAGAAGCCTTCTTTTAACACTCAACAGCTGGAAAAAAGAGTTCCTACTATTTCTCTGCTGGAAATATAGGGAGCTTCTTTGAATTTCTACTCCGAATCGGAATACCTATAATACATAGGACTCCAAACTAAATTGGGAAAGGAATGTGAAGCAAATGATTTTGTCGTGGCGAATTCATATATCTGTGGGCATAAGCAATAACCGCCTAAGTCGAAAAAGCTGAATTCGAGAAAAAACATTTTAAACATTTGGATTTTAATGTTATTCTCATGGGGAAACCAAAATATTTTCGCCTATAACTTTTTAAGTAGTCCAGCTGGTGAGATGGGACATTCACATACGCATGGAACAGTGGTTGAAGAATGCGATAGCATATACAACTCCATTCTTTCTTAAGTCGACATAGGCGGTTATTGCTTGTGACCACAGATATGGTGGTAGGGATTGTAAAAATTACATGAATTTTTCGTTTGCTTTTGATACACAAATGTCTAATTTCAGCGACTATTCCCTCAACAAAAAAAGAGGGAAAGCAAATTCCTACACTCTAACTTTCTCATTTGCTTAGATCCGAGAAGAATGGCCAAGTGAAATCGGTAATAGTATGGACGTCCCCTCTCTGCAAAACTCCCGGACATAGAACATACATACATACACACGTAGAAGGGAACAAGATAACTCTGTTTTTTTTCTATGTTCCTAGACCCTAAATCCTTTAATATTACTTGCACGCCCTACACTTTTCTACTCCCGTCAAATTCATTGACAATGTTATACATATTTATAATTAAAATTTTGGTCATTTCAATTCCCATTTTGTTCAGTTCTCACATCCGAATTGCATTGAGAAGACAATTTTTATTGCTACCCAACGAATTACATTCCGAAAAATTACCAATTTACCGAACTATTCTGATAACTGCCAGCAATTGAATATCTCGGACATTATTCCATGCGTTAGTACGACTAACTGCAAATCTATATAAAAAATAAAAAAGTTTGGAAGGCATCCATACATATAAACACATTTAAGTATGAATACACACAGTAATCCCTTCGCTTGCATATCGGTTAGCTCGCGAATTTTTGCGTTTGTTGATTATCCTTACAACTTTATGATTATGTCGACAATTATCGGACAGCAGATCAAATGCGCGCGTTTTTATCCTCCTCGCTATGTCGCATGGTTCTTTTGCTTTACCTTGGATTTTTTATGATTGTTGGCAATATTGTAAAATGGTCAGAAACTCGCTTGTCCGTTTCTTTATTACCTTATCTTTTTTTGCAAACATTTTTATTAAAATTACCTTCAATTTAGTTTTACATTCGCCCGGACCAATGGGAATTGCTATGCACGTATCCAAAAGCTTTTTGTCTCTAAACCACTTTCGAATGAATTCTTTTTCTAGACGCGCGTGGGGTTAAATAACGTTTGGTAATATTTTGTTTACATGCATCTGCATCTGTATGATTGAAGTGTAGACCTCGTGTGGTGGATAAGCAAGAGAAGCAAATTCTTTTTTCTTAGGACAATAAGGGATGTTGCACTACTTTGACGGTTTGCGGTATTCGCCCACGTCAACTGCAAAGAGAGTACTTTACTTCCCGATTTCCTACTCATACCAGAGCAGCAGTTATCAGTAGCAGTGATTCTTCGCTGATATTATTATCGTTCTTAGTGCTGACAAACAAGTAAACGAATTGCATTATATTTCGAAATTACACGCGTACACCGAGCTAATAATGCCCTGAATATTTGCTTGATGACAGGAAGTACTTCGTCTCGTCTTAGCACACCTCCAGACCGACATTTTTGGTTTCTATAGGTAACTTTAAACAGGGTAGAACAAGCAGCACAGCTATTGTTACCAGTAATCTATTCATCTTGTTGTATTATTAGTATAAATCTACTCCGTTAGCCATGCGGCAATCAGGGCAATGGGATCGCTAATGATGCGATCGAAACAAGTCGGACAACGCCTGACCTCTCTCTCAATCGCATCGGAATTTTTCCAAATCAAAATTATTTGGATCCCAGGACACAGTGACATCACTGAAAATTGCAGGACTGATGAGTTAGCTAGGCAGGGTACCCTCTACGCCATAACCTCGGACACGGAGGACAAAGGTGTTCCTTTGCAACTTGCGGTCTGCTGCTGGGCAGATGGAGTTACAGTCGGCTCAGCTAAGGCTGGGCAAACACCCTTACATGCAATGCGGCAAAATCCTTCTGACCTTTTGTTGACCGTAGGCGGTCAAGTGAGCTTTTCTAGCATGTCTAAGCGCCAGCTATCGATTCTTACTGCTGTACTGACCGGACTTTTATTTTAGAAACCCCGCGATGCGACTTTATATCATCACGGATCCTACTGACTCTGCTGTTTGAAAAACGAAGTGGAACGTCTCAGCACTTCCTTCTTGGCTACCCGGCGTTCGCTAGACTAAGGTAAATACCTCGGCGCACTACCGACGACTCTTCGAGTGGATATAAGCTTCTCCGGTTAGCACCAGGTTCTTTATTTCGTAGTTACCGCTTAAAGGAAATTTACAACATGGTAACAAATGTACAATGTAACCAATATGTGAGACCCTCATGGGGCAGCACCGTAACCTAACCCAACTAGATAGTCTTCCCGAGAGTAAAAGTCAAATTTTCAGCATATTGCAAGAAACCAGATTCCCAAGTCTCATGTGACTGACTTTCTTATATACATAGGTCTGTGACAGTTCTGACCCGGGGCATGGTAAAATTCAAATCGTAATCAAAGTTCATTTAGTTTGTGACTCTTAAGTTTTAAAAAAGAAAATCTCTTGCCATATTTTACGAGACTTCTTTCTTAATTTTGAACGATCGGTTAAGTGGCAACGAAAAATCGCAAATAGCTGAGGATGAATCAGACGAAATTCCACCACCAACGCAAAAAGAAATTCGCTGTGATTCTCTTCGGTTTTTACCGTTAACGAAGCCACCAAATATTCAAAGAATTTGGCATTGTATAGGAACGATTACATCTCTCTGCCGGCTATTTCCAAATGGTTCCGAGATTCCAAACGGGAGAATGTCGACCAAAATCTTCATCTGATGACGTCACTGTGGCTCTGGTGCAGTCCAAAATTGACGAAGATCCACGGTTGACATAAAAACAGATTGCTGATGAGTTCGGCTTGAATGCCGTGGCTGCATCCACGAATTTTAAATGAGGCAAAAATTTAAAGAAATTTGAGAGGAAGGATCTTTAACAGCATCGTGGTGATAATTGATGCGGTTAACGCTGAACTTTATAAGCTTAAAGAGCAAACAAATTTTGAAGACCGTTTTGAAAAGTGGATCCATAGGCTTAAGAAATGAATTGAAACTAATGATAAGTACGTAGAGAAGGTAAAAAGACAACGATTAAGAATAAATATGAAAATATTTTTTTTCTGGTCAACTAAGCGAACTTTTGTCAGTCCCCTTGTATGTATGTATGTATCTACGCTTTTGATGTGCGTTAGCACCTTTGTCCAGCAAGTGCTGTTCTCCTCGTCAGAAGCGTGGCGAATACGTTTGGAGAACTGTGTAAAGCTTACTGAAAGCTCTACTAACGCACTTTTGGTCCGTCTTTTGTTGTATTTGTTATTGTTGATATTATTATTGTCGCATAACAAAAGCACCTGTCACTGCCGTTGAAAAAAGAAAACGAACCGAACAACCGAATAGTCCAACAACAATCGAAAGGTGGCGGCATTATGACTAGCCTTTTCAGACAGCTCAGAGCAGCTGCGAACAGCAACCGGCGAATCTACACTACATTGAACACCTTTTTTTATACCTTTTTTGGATACGTAAAATATTATTGTTGTTTTTAAAGGAGCTGTATTTTTTTTGTTTTTATTAAAGTTGCCGTGACTATTGTTTTGTTTTTTTGTTGTCGCCGGTGCAATGTGTGACATTACCGTCACCATCAGCGTCAACAGCATGTCCAACACATTATTGTTCTTTTTCATGCAATGGTGGTGGGGTAAAGCTTTGTTGTGCGTACTGTTGTTGCCTCAGTGTTGTTGTATTTTATTGTTATCATCATCGAGTGACATGTTTTCGTATCTACGTACAATTTTCGGCTTTGTCTCTACAAATTATACGCTTTAAATTTAAATGAATACCCCCATTACACGGCAAGCCATGCAATGGTACAGAGACACTACGCCCTATAACTCTGTGCTGTGCTGGTTAAAATATTTGGATTATTGGCAACCATTCACATCTGCAGGCCCATTACTGCACTTGGCTCAACAGCAAAAAATTTTAAGCTGCACCCAGTAAACTTTAAAGCTGGAACTATACATTTGTGAAATAATAATAATAACCACGAAATGGCCACAGATGCTCGGCTATTTTGTCATCCGGCACGTTATTCATTTGAAACAGTCAGGGATCTACTAAGCTCGTAGCAATTCTTTAAAAAATGAAACGATCTAACAGAAACTGAATTCACTAAAAAATACATGATTTTCTGTAACAAATCATCTTCTTCTTATTTTGCTCTCAAATCGTTTGTTTGTGTGGGCTGGGACAGTAAATCTAAAAATTTTCTACTTTTCTCTCCTACGAAGATTAAAAAAATCATTCAGACACGCGAGTACTACTGATGGTGATCCATTTATTGTAAACGCTCTTACAGAGATACTCTTTGTGATACTTGGCCGGACAGCAACGCTTACGCGTTAGTGGCGGGAAAGCGCGGCCTAGCACAATAAAGCTCCGCAAGTGCCTCATCAGCAGTGGAAAAGTAAGTGAGAAAATGCTGGGAAAGTTTCACTTCGTATTTCTCTATGCAACTGCTACAGTATGGGCTTGAGGTGGTGGTAAGCCCAACAATTGCTAGTCAAGGCTCCCACCAGTACCGCAATGTGCGCCCTCTTTACCTTCAAGAGTTGCTCATACCACCTTCGATCTATACGTGCGCAGAAGGATTTTGCCGCCTGGACGACCATCCTTCCAACAACTCCTCAAGGGTGATGACTCATTCGCAAATAAATTCTCTGGGTCCTGATTTCAAAAGATCAAACACCGCCCAATGATGGCCTCATCCATGTTGCGCATTCCATCACAAGAAGCCACCATACTATAAAAAAGTTGAATGACAGTTACAGAGAGTCGCTATGTCACCTTCCCCGAATGACTCTTGAGCATGCCAATGGGCCTCTACCCTTTCATCCAAGTTTGCCGCTGTGAATTCCGTCCGATTAGGCAGCTCTATTTTAAAGATGTTTGAAAGAATGATCTTTCGGATTATTGCGTCCGCAAAACGTTTTTGAAAGTCCCGTCGAAGGCATTGACCGACCCATAATCTCTATATTCAGCGAGACTGAATTCTGAATACCCGCTACATTGTAGTGTAGAGCCTATACCACTGATCTATCCTTGCAGTAGACCTGCTCAATAAATATTTCAATGATCTTTAAAAGAAATATGAGAGCACGATTGGTCTAAAATCCCGTGAGAGGCCTTTCCAGCCACAATCATGGAGGGCGAGTCGAAAGATTTTTTCGCTGCAGCATTATCAGCCATATTCATAGCACTTTCGACAACCGAAGTCCGTGCGAACAGAATATTTGCTCGATGTCGTGTTACTTCTGCGCCATACATAGAAGAGTTCGGTTGTGAAAAGGCTAGATCGCTTTAATTTAGTCTACTGTATTTGATAGGTATTGAAAGCTTACGTTGCAAAAGCGGAACACCGTCACCTACATAAAAAAAATATTCGACAGTTCTTTAAAATTGCTGCATTGCTAACAGAGAGAGGGGGAAAACATTTAGAGTTCTTTGAAGTATTTTTAAATTTCTAGAAACACACAACTTTTTTTTTAAATAAACTTTTGGTCTGACCGCAGCAAACCGCGAGCTGGGTTACTTTTTCGGACCAAGAAGTTAAAAAAAAAAAACTGTGCATGTATGTACATATGTATGTATTTCCGATGAAGGTGTTTAACGATGACAACCATGTAC